>NW_001889919.1:416857-422888 GCF_000143565.1 Laccaria bicolor S238N-H82
ATCTTTTAAAACCGTTCAAAGACCGGTTTTAATCGGTTGCAATCGGTTAAACGGTCACGTGCGTTACATAGCCTTGTAACCACGTTTATTGCTTTTTATTGGGTTTTTGTTTCATCAAAAACGGTTAAGAATTGAGAAAGATATAACCAAATCCATATTTTACCCGAGTCTCTATGAGATGTAATTCGGTTTCAGTCATAGCTATGTCAAATCTTCATTAAATCTCTTGAAAATTGGTAGAATGATGGGTATTTATATGCTTTACTATTTTATATAACCCGTTTATTTTTCAGAGTAATAATGGTTGAGATACAAATGGTTTATATTGGTATAATAAATTATACGCAAAAAAACCGGTCTGGATCGGTCTGAACCGGTATCATGGACCGCAAAAGACCGGTCCTAGGTGGTTCGGTTCGGTTCCCTCAATATCTGGGTCGGTCCTGGACCAGTTGCGGTCCACGGTTGCGCGTTTTTGGGGCAAAAAACCGGACTGAACTGAACCTTTAAACACTAGGGACTTCGTGCGTGTGAAGCCTCATAGTACCATAGTAGATTGTCGTAGTGTAAGGTCGATGAATAGAAGTGATTGGAGAGAACACAACTGTTGAGGTTGCGCTCGTCTCCTAGGGTTGCCTAGAAGTCCTAGGCAGACCCTCGTTAACCCAGAGGACGGGCTCTCGTATCCTGTGGAGGAGGGAGCATTGTGAAGGGTGCTCACCCTTTGGTCTTACCAGCAGTGGACACGGTAGACTCATCACACAAGCTTGTTAGCAAGATGATGGTGGTTTTATGTCTAGAGATTGCTACGTACAATAATCGTCAAGAAGTCAAGATTATGTAAGCGAGTCTGTGCGTATTCTCCTATTCCGTATCACACCTGAGCTGCAGCTCAGGGCTTTGAAGAAGTGAAGCCTGAGCCACAGGCCACACCAAGCCCTGCAACAGCTTCACAGAGCTTGGCCTCAGAGGGCTTGGCTTGGGCTGGCTTGCAGCTTTCAGGCCAGGCCAGCACATCACTAATCCTGCTTGATCAAAAATAGTTCAACATAACAGTGGGAGTGCTTCACATATACCCTCACAGAGCAAAAAATTAATGGCTCCAACAAAGTGCTCTAGAGCTTTATCATATGTTGGATACACAAACAACAATGATTCATTTGTCCTAGGACTGTGTGAGAGCATGGAAGTCCATTCAGCCTGGCCCAATGCCATTTCATCAATTCGGCAATAACACGTAACGGCCCCTCCCAAACCGCCGAAATGTAACAGAGGTAATGGTCATTTTGGCCAAGTGCCGAATCCATTGAAAAAATTCTAAAAACTGCTTTAAAAATCGCCAAAAAAATCGTTAAAAAAATCTCCTGGTCTCTAATTATTGTGTAGCACTTTGATTAAGAAATTGTAAACTTGAAAAATGGATAAGGTTACCTATAGAATTCTCCTCTATCTGCCGAAAAAACATCTATATAACGGTCATCTCCTTCATGAGCCGAATTTTTATTTTTATTTTTTTTAGGCACGTAATGCGTAACATGGCCTGCCGAATTGATCGAAATGGCACAGTATTGTTGCTGACCCATCACAAATTTCGGTGTTGATAAAACACCGGCACAAGATCAGCAGCTTACCCCCAAAATGATGCTGGATGTACTTTTGACCAGAATGTGAGGGCAGAAGGGCAAGGAGATACTCCAAAAACCCAGGGGATGAACGACTGCAACATGGGAAGGATAGCAGCCTGTCAGTAGTTTCCAGATAAGATACGATAAGATAAAATAAGTTCTTTTTATTTTGTTTTATTTTTTCGGCAGGCAAACATGGTCTCCAGTCGATTCCTAAAAGTAGCCAACTTACAACACTTCCTGGCCGTCCTCCCCCAGCCTATGCCTCCCATCCACACCTGCACCCCGAGCCGAATATGGTTTATGCCCAACAACACCCCTAATCTTCCTCCAATCCCTCCACCCCGCCCACAAACTCAAAAGTATACTCAAAAACGTAGCACCAATAGTCAAATAAATCGTCGCAACATAACACTCCAACCCCTGCCCACACCTCGGTTCCGCACTCACTTCAGGCAGAGAGAACTGAGACGGAGAAGCCTCATGCGCGTCCAAATTCCGCCCGAATACGAGTGAGAAGAGGTTGCCTGCTGCCATGGGTGATAGAGATAGGTATCCCCAGTTTTCCGAAAAGTGGGCTTCGCGTTTAAATTAGTACGTGACTATTAGAAAGAAAGGGAAAGAGGAGACGCACGCATCCCGAACCACTCTAAACACACAGTTGGGAAGAGGGAGAATACACTCCCGTGCGCGAGGCCAAGGAGCGAACTGGCGATCCACAGGTTTTGGATGTCGTTGATTGACGCTGTGGCTACTTGGGAGATGAAGAAAAAGAAAGAGACGAGGGCGAGGGAGTATGAGCGTGGCATGCCGAAGTGGTTTTTACCCAGATCGGATACTAAGCCTATGAGAGACGGGGTGAGGAAAGCAGGGTTAGAGGGGTGGAGGAAGGGCGAACCTATGAAAATACGGCCTGTGAAATTCATTAGGCTTATGGAGGAGACTTGTTTAGATTGCCATTGGGAGGCTTTGGCCTCGTCGTAGTGTGGGTTATTGTACCCATACAAAGCTTGGGACATGGAACCGACATTGTTGATGTCTAGAAATCGGTAGGTAAGTGACCCCTTAACAAGCTCCGTCATAACGTACACATCAACCCAGTGCCACTAACTAAACGTCGCAATTAGCCACACATCAACCAAATAAGCGACCAGCTCACGAATGGAAAGAATACTGAACAACAACCAAAAATCAGCACTCTTCCACAGCCTCTTCCCATACACATTAGGCAGCCCTTCCAAGCTCTCCACCACTCCCTGACTAAGACTCGAACTCCTCCCATGCTGGTGCCTAGAAGGGCTCAACTCCAGAGTCCTATCCTCCTCTAACCTCGACGCATACGGCGGCAAGACAGCACCAGCGTCCGCAGCGGTGGTAAGTTGCGCGTAATAAGAACCTTGATCGTCTACTTCCCCATCACTGTTCAAATTATCGTCCGAGTCACCCCCTAAGAGGCGAGTATGGCTGCTATTATCGTGTGCCAACCCTGACGAAATAGCAGCGTCTCGGGGTTCTTCGATATCTGTGTGCTTGCTTGGCGGGAGGGGAATGGGGCGAACGAGGAAGAAACCCATTATCATGGGAAATGCGGTACCCATTGAGAGAAGGAAGAGGAAGGAAGAGGTGTTGCCTGCGTAGAAAAGGTGTGAGATGGTGGAAAAGAGGAATGCGGAGAGGCCAAAGCCAGAAATAACAAGTCCAGTCGTGGAGCCTCGCTATGCATAATGGTTCAGTTGAGAAGACGGTTTGTGGGCATGATACGTACCGTGCGATCGGGGAAGGTTTTAGCAGTCGAGTTGACAGCGCTTGTGAGGCCGCCATTACCGCCGGCTCCAGTCATGAAGCTAAACAGAACGAGGGTGTACAGCCCTAACGTGGATAGAGACGCTGCGTCGTCAGGTATCCCCTCATCGTAGAGGTGTCGGATCCCAGAGTATCCCCCAAGGAGAAACATGAACCCGCACGCCAAAAGAATGCGGGGTCCTCTGCGGTCGACGATCCGGCCCCAAATTGGGCCGCTGGCATATACACCGACTGAATAGAATCAATGCGAGGCTAGAAAGGGAGAGAAAGTGGCACTAACTGTTCCCGGCTAAGCCGACCATGTTCAGCTGGGTGTGCGTGATGCGGAGTCGTGAGCCGAGCTGGGGAGCGTATGCTGGATGAAATGAAAGAAGTTCATATCAGTAACCCGATGTATGAGAAGAGAATCTGCGAATGAGATGAAATGAGTAGATTGACGATCAATACTGTCGTCACCGAAACCTTTAAGGGGGCTCGGGGCTCGGCTACGGTTAACCATCCAGACCCAATGAAAGCCAAATGAAGAAAGCACTCCGATGTGCCCCCCTCAGGCCTCAGGTCGTGTGCCGTCCAGAATATCTCGCGAGAAAGCGCACTCTCGAATGGCCGCACTAACGACGCACTGGCCGTCATGAAGCCAATGCTTTTTCTCGAAACCGATGACAACTTGCCCACTAGCATCCTCGTCCTAGCGCAAGTGATATGGCTGCAACTCCTGCTTCCTTAGGGGTTTGAACCACCACCCACTCATCCTCACTTCAACAAACATCGTCAAAGATGTGCCTGCCATTCAAACCTCCTCACCTGAATAAACCTGCCAGCGAGATCAATTAGGTTCAATTACAGACGTCAACCTGACACCAACTCACATAATTGGTTCCAGCAGCGAGAGCGACGATGAGACTGGCGATTAAGGTCGTGAGACGTGGAGTACTGTAGAGCGCCGGTACTGCTGAAGGATTGCTGGGCATTCTGCACGCAAAGAGTGTAGTGGAAGAGGAGAGAGGCGCTATCTGTGCATTCTGCTGGCGGAGGCGAGGTAGAAAAGCGGGACTAAAAGATATTCTCACGTACATAACCACTTGTAATCACGAATTGCCGCAATTACGCTGAACGTCAAGGAAATAAGGAGAAAATCCACATCGCAATGACAGGGTATGTATAGAATGGTATAGAATGCCCGTTACAGTGATCATAACACATACATATCTCGAAGAATCCTTGCCTTCCACCATATGCAACGTTAGAGGGCGGGGAACGGGGGAGTTGTAACAAAACAAGACCCGCTCAAGGATCCGAAGGCTTTGTCTCCACATCCGCGACCTCGGTCTGCTTGACGTTTCTCTGTATCAACGTCACAGCTCTAGGCTGCCCAGGGCGTTGATGATCATAATCCTCCAACCGAAGCTTCCCAGTTGGATATTCCGCATCTGGATGCCAAGGATCCTTTGGATCAGCCACTGCATCCTGCTGGAAAAGCCCCGCGGTATCAAGCTGGAACGCTATCATCGTAGGATCCGAAAACCAGGGATGGCGGAAGTGACTTTGCCAATACGCAAAAGCGACGCCACACAGTAAGAGCGCAAGTTGTAATCCAGTCCAGATATAGACCCTCCAGCGAGTAACGGTGGGGTGCGAAGCTGGGAGGGCGAATGCCACACCGGTCGCGTTATTTGGACCAACTGAACCGATTGTCAGTACTAAGGATGACCATGCGGATTGATAGGCCCGTGAAACGAACTCGATCGCAATACTGTTCACGGGAGTTGAAATATCTGTCGTAAGTGCTGAAAAGACAGTGAGCAGCGTATGTGTTCCAACCGACGGAGCTATCGCCAGGGCCTCGATAGTCAGAGGATCTGGAACGAGTTGTAGGTTTTCATCCTCGATATTGCCCTCAACAACGGCAGGTGAGACAATCTTGCAGTTCTGACAAACCGCACCGCCAGCTGTATATGTCACGTTTGCGAATGCGAAGCACGAATAGCGCGTTGAGTTATTGGTGAGAGTGAGGTAGAAACTGACGTTGGAGGGGATGTAATAATCGGGGTAAGGCGAGGTGCAATCTGGATTGGTCGGGGAAAGAACTCGAATACTGAGAATCCGAGATTCAGATACGTTGGTAGGATCTGGCAGGTTAGGACTAGAGCCTGGACCCCAAGAAGCATCGGGGAGGAATGCAGCTAATCCCTGGTCGGTGATGTAGGGGTTATAAATACTAGAATCGTTGAGCAATGATTTCTGTTGACTTGAGAGAACAGCTTCGGGGTCTGTGATGTATTCAAAATTATTCACTTTGAAATACGGCAAGCGGATTGTATCCAATGTCGAATTGATGGGAAGATATTGAATGGTTTGAGTTTCTGCGTATTGGATAATAGGACGTCGGGTGAGATTGGATGGCAGGGAAAGAGATGAAGAATTCGTGTTAAGGTTCCCCCAGGAAACCAAGGACAAAGCCGCTCCACGTTCTATAGCGGCCGAAACAAAGATTGATTCGTTTCGATACGGTGAAATGTCCTGCCCGGCTTCTCCCTCCGTGATATTCACGACAGGTACAAACCCATTCACCAGAATAAACGTAGGTGCCAGGTGACCGATCC
>NW_001889918.1:0-1105 GCF_000143565.1 Laccaria bicolor S238N-H82
TAATATACAATTATGCATGATATGTGTTGTGCCCTACTGCAGTGGTGTGGGAGGCCATATGGGGGTACTTTTGCATTTGAGGCTCAAATACACAATGAGATAGGCATGCTGTTGCCAAATAAGGCACTTAAATATTTTGTATCAATTACATAATCATTTTCCCAGCTCTAACAATGAAATAGGCACCTGAGAAGAATGAAGCAAGGAATGAAACAGTTGCCCTGGTGAAATGAAAGAAAAAAATGAAACAGTCGCCAGGAATGAATGAAACAGAATAAATTATCTAGAATGAAACAGGTGCCATGAATGAATGAAAATTCATTTCATTTCATTCACGGTAGCTAAGCAGGAACTTCTATGGTACAGCTCAGGAGTACATGATGTAAGTGGTAGCTACCAGTCAACATAAATGGAAACATTGACCTAAATTCCAACTCTGGTGGCCTTTTCGCATTCTTAAATGAGATGGACCAGGTTGTCCTTTGGAATTTGGCTACTAATGACTCCATCACTTGGAAACCTCCAGTTGAGATGATACAAGCAGTGCATTCAATCCCCCTTGTCCCTGACACATAGACTCAACCGGCCATTTTATGCTTTTAGCTATCTTTGATGGACCATTGCCTGATTATTCTGAGCTCCATTGACATTACGATGTGGGAGATACCAATTTTTCGGAAAGACCCTGTCGAAAGGTGTGACGGTGACCTCAAGGGCTGCTCCTTCGATGCCTCGCAGCCCACACTGAAGCACACCCTCAACTACCCCACATTTTCTGGATGTGCCATTTTTTCATCACCCTCGTCATGGTGGCCATCCTCTGGTGATGTACCAATTGGTGTCGCTTCAGAGAAAAACTCGTCCGAAGACAAAATGGCCTTTTACATGCTCGAATCGGGCCCAACTTCTAACAGGGCTAGGCCAAGGGTACAAACTGCATCTTTTCCCAGGCTATCCAACTTGAATAGACTCCATCCAGCATTTGTGTTTATGCAACAAGAACATCTGTCAATGACGGTGCTACAGCGATAACATTTTAATTGGTCTGATGGCCACTCCAAATCAAGCAGATGGAATCAAAGGAGAATGCGTAGCTATACTTACC
>NW_001889918.1:1284-2157 GCF_000143565.1 Laccaria bicolor S238N-H82
CCCTAACCCTAACCCTAACCCTAACCTAACCCTAACCTAACCCTAACCCTAACCTAACCCTAACCCTAACCTAACCTAACCCTAACCTAACCCTAACCTAACCCTAACCTAACCCTAACCCTAACCCTAAATTCTAGGTCCAGGCTAAATGATGGAGAAGCCTGGGCTCCAGATGTAGGAAAATCCATGGATGGAATGGGTGAAGGGCTATGGCTGTATGAGAGAGACAGCAAAGATGAGGAGAACTCTGTAGGATGGAACTCTGGAGGAACATGTGAAGAGTGATAGCCCAGTAGATCCTGACTACCAATTTGTGCAGTTGGGAGGGATGGAGCTCAAAGTATTGCAGGAAATTGTGTTGAATTTGGGACCATAAAGATGATGATGAAATGATGGGGAAGATACATATCGAATGGTGCCGTCTAAGTACGCTTCTTGACTCGTGCCCCGCATCAACCTACCTATGCAAACCTGCAAGGCCACGCAAATTTCTGGTTCTCCAGACGGGGATGGTTCGTCACACATCATCTTATAACAGTTCGGAATTAAGTCGTGTATGTTAACTCAAGCTTAATTGATACATAGTTACATGACCAACGACCGAAGGAATAAGTAGATCCTCCGAGTCCACCATGCATAAGTAATAGTTTAGAACTCAAAAGGAAGTTAATATATAGAGAATCAGAAAGGATTAATCATTGTTTAGACCGATTCAGAAGCCTTGCTGAATAATTAGGGCTGGATATTTCGAGGCTCTCTTTCGTTTCAGTGCGGATGTCAAGGATGACACAGCAAGTTAGGATAGAGTACATCGCTTGTTCGAACCTGTGAGAATGGAGGTTAGATAAGCTGATGACGAGATGGAGATGGAGA
>NW_001889918.1:3689-46513 GCF_000143565.1 Laccaria bicolor S238N-H82
TTACTTTCGGTGACTGAAATTCCGATTGCGAACATCCCTAGTTTTCGGGATTAGCCAAAAAAAGGGGGGGAGAAGTGAAGATGAAGAGACGTACAGCCGTTGACTTGGAATGTCGTACAACAAGCTTCTTCTGAGGAGCCGTCGAGAAGGATATCTGCCGATAAGATGGTGAGAAATATGTAAGGGGTGATGATGACGGAGCTTACAATACAGGACAGAGATTATGTCGAGGAAGGGCATGTAGCGCGTCAATAAATAGAGAACCTTGATCGTGTTCCAGCGGGAACTCCATATATGCTCGACCTCGAGATCTAGGTTTAATAGGTATTCGTATAACTGATTGAGGGATTTAGTGAGTATACGTCGTTGATGGCAAGGGGGGTGCGCACGAAGAGGCAGACGGCGGCGACTGGGTTGATTTTTGGTTAATACGGCTATCCGAAATTCGGCGAGATTGATCGGAACGAACTGGTTGTGCGCTACCAAGAGGTTTTTTTTTTCATGGGAAAGGGCGGAAGAAAGACGTACGTGACTCGTATTTGCATGATAAAGTAGCGAGATCAAACTGGCGAGACTGAACGCGGTCATGGAATGGTGACCACCGAGGAGGAAACGCGAGGGAGGGGTGAGCGAAGCGTCGTTAATATGTTCCTAGTACTTTTGAGCGGGACTATCCACCATCATTTAGAAATGAGATAAATTAAGAGAGCCGTTGCGAATCTGGAATCTAGGCTTACCGAGTGTGTTATGTATTACCATGTGAAATAGGCTTGGGCTCGTACTCTCTTGTACTGTAAAAATCGCTAAAAGCTGCTGAGTAGGTGGGAGGCGGCGATCAGCTGCCAAGACGACCGCCGGAGCTCCTGTGGGTCGTAAGAACGACCCCTTTCTGTAACGAAATATATATCTGATAGAGCAGAGGAGGCGCCGGCATCAGCAAGTTAACAATTTACTTTCCGGCTTTTAGCTGCTTTTTAGCTTGCGACCAGCTGAAAAGTGTAAAAGCTGGAAAGCTAATCTACCGAAAATATGATATCCTAGCAGATCTCAAGATACACTTAGATTACAAAAAAACTACAATATTAATCTACCTCAAACCCCCTCCACCACTCAGACCTATCTTCCCTTCAGATTCTCAGCAACAAACGGCCTGAGCTGTGAAGTAATTGAGTGGCACACACTATGAGAGAGGGAAGGAGAACTCTGTACCGGCAGTCCATGGATGGAATAGGTCATGCTACAGCATCAAGGAGTGGTGTCGTCTCTGGCAGCATACAGAGTCTGAGGATGTTGCAGAAGTTGGCGAAGGGGTGGTGATGGTAAGAAGGAAGAGACGTCGGACCGTGACGGCGTGGCTGATGGCAGCACCACGTGAGTTGAATATTTGATCAATACAGCCAAACACCTCCACGTCACATTCTTCTCTTCAACTCTCATCTACCAGCCTTCCCCTCTACCCCGCTTGGTCTGCTGCATGTACCATGCGGGTGCTGCTGCATTTACTGAAACCATAGCATGCAGTCACATCGTGTTTTGGACACTTGTTGATGATGGATTGTGGCAGGTTCAGAAGGCAATCTCAGGCTGGTGTGTCATTCCATGTTCTTGAATTTTCCTCTTATAAATTTCCCTCTGACAGATTCTCTATGCATCTCTCCAAGCTAGGCAGATTTCCATGAAGTTGGGTAGACTATGTAGTTCAGTAGATTTACACTTTAGTTGCTAGTTTTGCCTTGATTGCTCTTTTCCGTGACTTTTTCAACTTTTTCGTTTGCTTGCCAATAGCCGCTTTTCACAAAATTTGGCCTGGCTTTTTAACTTGCGGCTTTTCCGCCTTTTTCGACTTGTAGCGACTTGCACAAGTCGAAAAAAGTAAAATGTGAAAGTCCCGATGGGGCACGGAGGCAGATCACAACATACCTTCAAAGAGCGACCTAAAAATCTAAGTTTCCAAGATTCATCCAAGTATTGAGTGGGTAAAGGGAGACGAAGGGGCGGCGGTTTGACTACAGTAACCTGGGAATTGGCCTGAATTGGCGTGTCGGAGAGGACTTTTGGACATGCAGTTGTTGAGATGTTCCAGATCAAGATAGAAAGCGACTAATTGTGATAGGGGCACTAAACCTCGCAACTTGATAAGTTTGAAATCTGTAGACTGGTTACTGAGCGGTCTTCAGAAGGACTTGGAAGGCGCGACGTCATTTGATAAACCTACCTCAGTTGACGCTCTGCGGTTTGAAAACATCAGGATGATCAAATCATACCCGTTTGAGAACTTATATAAGTAACAAAAATCAGAGCGGGGAGGTGAAAGGGGGTGGTGGCATATAAGTATTGCATCACAACGAGCTGGCGAGGCTTGAAAGTTCGTGAAAGCTTCAAGAAAGCTTGGGCATTGATGAGCTTAGAGGCCGATGGGCCGCCCTCTTCCTTTGGAATACTTTTTGCTGTGGCAAACAGTGGCTCGGTGAGTCCTACCATATGCGCGCTGGCTGTGTCCGTGGTATAATGCACGACCTGCACGGGAGCATTGTTGAACAGGACAGGTACGCTGGGCTGCAAATTTCGCAGGTTGTGTTATGATTATTGAGAGGAGCATTAGGGCAGAGTAGGAGTGGTAGGAGAGTAGAGTTGACTTGAAGTGGAAAAACGCGAAAAACGTGA
Source organism: Laccaria bicolor S238N-H82 (assembly GCF_000143565.1). Taxonomy (NCBI): domain Eukaryota; kingdom Fungi; phylum Basidiomycota; class Agaricomycetes; order Agaricales; family Hydnangiaceae; genus Laccaria; species Laccaria bicolor. Next base: position 6,354 of record NW_001889918.1, read on the forward strand.
CCAACAAATCGATGCTAACACGTGTTCTATAGAGTCCAATTCACGAACTCTTCTGCAACCTCAAAAGTTCGTCTGGTGGCAGGGAACGACAGAGATAATGGTTAGACACGCTTGGCAGTCCGGTTCGTTTCTTTTCCTTCCGTTTCTTCTTGGATGTGAAGCTGACGTTGGGCTTTGTGGTAGACATGCGAATCCTGTGCCCAGGACCCAACTAAACGGATCTGCGACGTCGAACGAGTCGTCGCATGTAAAGCATGCAAAGAACGACATCGTTCGTGTCCGCGGTTCATCAAGTTCATGATGGAAACCGTCACTGGGGATCTGAGCATCTCGAACGAGATGCCCGAGCGGTATCGAATCATCTTTACGAGGAAGGGTAGGGGAGGGGCTGCGGCGAGTACTAGGAAGGGTTCGTCAAGGAAGGCGAGGGAGAGAAAGGTGAAGGATAGGGAGAGGATGTCATCAACAAAATGGTCAACCCGTTGCTGGAACGTCTGCGTCTGCGTCGGCTGGACCACTCCATGTTCCTGGGTTCGAGTCTGACTTGGAGAGTTTGTCAGATTTGGATGACGAAGACGATAACCCTTCCTCGAAATCTCCGATCCCATCTGGATCTGCGTCGACATCTAGAGCACCCAACAACTTCCAATTGCCACCATCACCTACACCCGGCAGCCACCTCACCCTCGAAGGATGGTCTCAATTATGCCTAAGCATGTCCGCCTCTCTCGACAACGTTTCTCGTTCCAAGAACCCCGTCCCTCCCACTCCCTCCTCTGGCGCCGTTGTCACCCGTAACCGCAGCAGTACCGCCCAGGAACTAGCAGGGCCTGGCGTGAAACGCCCAAGCTTCCTTCTCCCCCCCTCCTCCTCGCACAGCAGGGAGCACCCCCGTCAATGGAACTGTCACCCCCGTAGACCTCAAACGTAGAGTCCAGGAACTCGAAGCGACACTCAAAGAGCGGGACAGGGCCCTCAAGAAACAGCACGAATACCGCGTAAGAGGCGATGCTCGTGCGAGGCTACTCGAAGGCCAACTGAGGGACTCGGATAAACGTTTGGAGGAGTGTACCGCCCGACTTAACGAAGGAGGGTTTAGGGAGCTGAAGGAACGCGATGCACTGCTTAAAGAGCGCGAGGCCCGTGTACAGGAGGTTGATGAGCTTCTGAGAGAACGGGATACGCGGTTGGAAGAGCTGGAATCTCGTGTTGTAGGGCTGCATACCTGCCTTCAGGACCCAGCAAAGGGGGAAGCGCGCTCAATGGCAGCGAGTTGATCGGGGAGTAGGACCGTCTTCGTGAACGGGATGCGCGTATCGAGGAACTTGAAGCTAGGCTTGAACAGAGACGCAATTTATGGAGTTCGGAAGAACGCGATGAGCTCTCTTCCCGTGTTAAAGAACGGGAACTGCGTCTCAAGGAACGGGACGCTCGTATCCTCGAACAGGACGTTTATATACAAGATCTCACCAATCGCTTATCGGAACGTCGTGAAGAAGAGAACCGCGTGTTGTATTCGCCGGGGGTGGAAGACTCCAAGAGGCGGTTACGTATCCAGGAACAGTTGAGGATACAGGAGGAGAGGATGAGGATTGAGGAGGGGAGATTGTATCGGCTTAGAGTGGATGGGTTGGAGGGGACGTCGATGTGTGAAGTTGGGATTCAAGTTCAAGCAGATGATCAACCACACCCACATGACGAAGAACTCGACGACCGCGAGAAGGATATCGGATCTAGGGAACAGGAATGTGCGCAGCGCGAACTTGAAGTAAGGGACTGGGAAAAGGGGGTCAAGGAGCGCGAGAGGGGGGTTAAAGGGCAGGAGAAGGATATGAGGGAGAAGGAACGTGAATTTCGAGAGAGGGAGAAGGAAAAGGAGAAGAGGGAGAGGGAGAAGGGTGTTGGGAGGCTTGATATGGCACGGCATACGCCTGTTGCGTTGGATGAGGATGTGGAGAGGGAGTTGAGGGGGTTGAAAGATGAGATGAATGGTCGGTTTTTTTTTCGTCTTTTTTTTTGAAGCTAACTGAGGCGGTGCAGCGCTGAAATCGTCAAGGTTCAGATAAACGATCTTGATGCATGGTGTCCAAGTCTTACTACTCAAGCTCCTCTCTGATTTAGAAACAGAATCAAGCGAAATGGGGCACAGTCGTGTTCAACGACGGTTGAGCGAAATTCAGAAACAATTTGGGAGCGTGATGATCGCGGGTGTGGAGACGGATATGGAGAGGAGTGAGTATATGGAACGATTAGATGCTGTTGCTGTTGTGAATGGGGGAACGGCGAGGGGAGAGAGCGCGAGTACCGCGGGGGGTGGGGGGAAGAGGAAGAGGAGGGCGGTGGTGGAGGGAGAGGCGGAGGGGGAGGAGGGAAGTCGGAGGAGCGGGAAAAGGGCAAGGGGGGGTCAATCGAGTTCGAGCTCGTTGAACCTGCCGTTTGGGGTTTGATTACCTGGTGTTAACTTCTACATTTCGGCTAGCTATTTGACAGTGTATTGAATAAATGATGGTGTCTAGAAGATGTTGTAAGTGGTGGGTGTTAAACGTTAAACATTCAGAGGCCTAACCGAGATAGTAACCTTCTCGAAACTTTTGGCACATGAAATTTAGTATCTCGCTCTAGATTTAATGTACAATAATTCTTGCGCTACTAGTACACAAACGCTTTGTCAAGCTCGAAAATCAGGGCTTGCATTTCGGCTTATGTGTCTTCCAGTCCTTCTTCTGACACTCTGAGGAACAATATCGTACCTTCTGGCACCCCGCGCATACTTTGATCTTCGGTTTCCCTTTCCTTCTGCATACACGACACTTGTGAGCGTCCGGATCCCGACCCACAGTCTCAAGATAAGACACCGCGAACAATGGCGAAAGCGCAATCCGTGTGACGTATGGTGCGAATGTCTTCCATAGTTCGACTTTATGCATCCCTTCGACGTCCTTCCCTCTTCCGCAACTACACAGTGGGTCTGCCTCCATATCCTCTGTGAGCGGGATGCGGCCTTGAGCGATATATTCACAATTCGCCCCATGCGTCCAGGAAGACCGGCACCTCTCCACAATGGCGGGAAAGAGCTGCTTCCATGCCTGCATCTCGCCTTCGAGCACATCAATATAGCACATTTTCCCTTGGTGAACCAGCTTCGCGAAAGGCTTCTCATTCTCCACTATTATCCTCGCTGTCAGAGGGAGGACGTACCCGTCACAGATAAGTGTATGAGCCGCCAGGTCGTAACGAAGTTCATCGACAAAGATGCAGGTATCGCAGTTATTTGTCTTCTTATCGCGGAGAGCAAATAGACGATGCACAGAACCATCTTGGATGCCCGAGGCGCCAACGAATATAGACTGGAGGGTGTCTTTGACGAACATGAGAGTGTCAACTTGGTGTTTCTTTTTGAGTGATAGTTCGCGAGAGGACATCGTGAAGGCGACATGGGGGATGAGCCATTCCTTGATATTTCTGGCCTTGATGTCAAGGACGGGCAATGCAGAGAAGTTAACCTGATGGATGCTCCATGTATGGAGCAGTCCTTTTGAGTTGATGACAGGAAACGGATTCAGCTTCATTCCATCCGGCATGAGTGATCTGGAGGTCGATACAATGACCTTTAAGGGGGAAGCGGAAGTTCAGACGCAGAACTTCAAGAATCAATGATAAATATGTACGTACCTCAATATATCGTGACTTCCGAGCGAGCCGCAGCCGATGCCCACTGCCCGCGACAGGGAAAGGATACACTATATCCTGGGTTTGGTCACCCAGTGCAACTCTCATGATACAAGGCGAGAGCTGCGTGATTTGCGGAACGACTTTACCGCCGGCTTCACTGAACAGCCGCGCAGAGTCCTCGTTGGTAACAGACACACGTGCAGTCAAAGACGTGATCAATTCACACTGCTCATCCAACTCGACAGACGCAGCCCCAGATTCGCCGATCTGAGACAATACACCTGGGTCTTTACGGGCTAATGATTCAGAGGGATATCTCGAGGGCAAGGGGTGTTCAGGGAGGACGTGAACAAGGGTCTTGTCCATCAATTTGGCGCTAAATACACGGAGAGTGAGACCCAGCGTCTTGATGAGGGTTGCACATGCAAGAGGCATATTGCGAACGCCGAAGCCGATGCTGAGCTGCTCTGGGGGCTCTGCACAAAGAAGCCAGGAAGGTGCAACGAAGGATGCAACAAGCGATGAGCTTCCTGCCCAACCACTCGTATCTTCTTCAAAAATAACATGTGGACGAGATTTCGTTCCCATGGGGATCGCTCGTCCAAATGCAACGTGTACGGCAGTGAATATGTTATGGTGGCGCACACCCAAAATGTCGCACTGCAGCGGTGGAGAGCCAATTTCCTCGGGCTTCGAGTTTTCTAGCACAGAAAGTTTCTCGCGGGGGACAACGAGAACAATGCGCACAAGACCAGGAACTGTGTCCCAATGCAAAAACCGTCCGATCTTCGGAGTCGGTATATGGAAGAACGGGGCCTTAAACACACTGTGCCGATGTAACTGCCCACAAAAATCTTGGTAGTGCAGCGTGTCCATTGACTCGATCGACCAAGCGGCGAGTTGGAGTGATATGAACCGCTCCATGATACGAGTCCATGAATCCTCAGAGGGCAGAAGCCTACGGCGGATGAGCTGCAGCAAGAGGACAAAGGATTCTCGACTGTAATGCGCAAAACTCGTGGCATTAATTGCTTTGGACACGTTCTTCTGATTGGCAGCCCAGAACGTCTTTGAGGTCTCTTGCTCGAAGAGGGACTGGTAGATGTCATAAAGCAAGGTCCCCAGCTGATGTTCATCAAACACAGGAGACGAGATATTAGCCGTCTGAGAGGCAATTGTATCTCTGGAAGTGGGAGCTTTCCAAGTCGTAACCTGTTGAAACTGCGATATATCTCTTTCTTGTTTCAACTGCCTGTGCATAATCAGCTCATGTGTGTTGGATCGACTGGAAAATCCACAGAGATAATCAACTGGAGATAAACCGATGAGAAGACCAATGACAGAGAGGTCAGCGTGGAGTTGCTCTGTAAATTCCTTCGTCGCGGAGTCCTGCCCAAGGAAAAGAAGTGATTCGGTATATAGGACACTGGATGGTTCACGCGAGAGGACAGGTAAAGATGTAACGAGGACGTTCAACAATCCAATGTGATCCTCCAGATTGGACGTGTGGATGACATTGAAGTTCACGGGAGCTCCACCGGGAGTAGATGTATAGTACTCATCTCCACTGAGCTGTATCAACTGCGTCTTCCACTGTGCCACGGGGATGCCCGGGTTAAGTATGCCCACATCACCAAACGCGCAAAGCGCACGGCAAACGGCGGTAGCTTCGCCGACGAACAAGCGGATGATGGGTGGAGAAGTAGAGGATAATGAGTCGAGATAAGAGGAACACCAACCCGCGAATTCTTGATTTGCCGCCTTCACGACTTCCGTCATGGATACTGCAGATTTCGCGTTGCCGAATAAAGCAGCAAGATGGAAGACGTTCAAGGGATCAGTTCCATAGTGGACCGAGCAACCTTCTCCGCCCAAAGAATAGACGAAGGTCGGGTTCAGTAATGTCGCAGCGGCAATTCTCTTTCCGTCCACAAATGTTACACCTGTCTTCCAATAGTTCCTGAAGTGTTCCGGAATGATCGTGAACCCGCGGAATCGAAGAGGTCCCAGGGAACGAGTAGCCGTGTTTGTGCCTTCCTTTGAATTCTTTTTGGATAGTCTATCAAACGCATCGCGTATGGGTGCGAGTCGCGAATTCGGTAACTCTTCCATGCCAACATATAACGTCCAATGACGTCTGAGTTCCTTCAGGGTGTAGTCGGTAGACATCTTGACGAATGACGCGTATGGGGAGACTTTCCATTTCTGGGCGGTCTCTGAGTGTTCAATTAGCTTCTTGCCTTGATCGATGAGGGCGGTATGTGAATCTTTGTCCAAGCGAAAATGAAAGAATATGTTCCAAATCGTGGCGTACGGTTGGCGATCAGCGATCATGGTCAATAACAGCACATTCCGGGCTACGAGGTAAGAGAATTAATCAGTGAATTGGTTGGTGAAAATTGCACGACGATAACCAGTCTACCTAACACGGCTGGATCGAAATCACAGCAAGTAAAGTCCAGAGCGCGGCCAGCTGTACGGGGAATGGAAGTTCAGTTCATCAACATATCTCAAATGACGCAATGAAAGTACGAACAGTTTCGAGGCTCGGTGAAAATTGTATGCAAAACGTTGCGTGGGTCACCACAACCCAAAAGTAAGATACGGGCAGGCTCTTCGAGGGTAAGATCTGCAGTTAAAGACACTGCGCTCGTATTTCCTATGGCGTAGAAGAAGTACTTGGATGGCCAGATAAGTAGATTAGCCATCGTCGACACAGAGAGATGAGCGCCTGTCGTAAGGAAGGTGTGTCAACATCGAACCACGCTTCGTTGGGTCAGGTGACCTTCGGGCGAGTTGGTTGTCCACAGCGCACCTACCACGTCCATTAGCTTCGGTCAATAGGTCAGTAAATATTCACTGCTGGAAGTTTGACTGGATTCCAGATATCTACGGATACAAGAATCACAGGTCATTTGGGGGCGGCGGCGGATGGGTGTTGCCAATGGAACCAGGGATTCTGAGTTCTTTCCGAAGCTATACAACGGAGAACGCCTTCAGAACCTTACGACCCAGCAAAAGAAATAGAAATTCTCACATCTCAAAGCAAAACCATGGGTAGGGATGAAAAGGCCACCGATGAAGAGAGCCTCCGCATGGGATAGTCATTGAGCGAGACTCATCACGCCTGACGCAGCATCGAGTAAGGAGCGCAAAAAGGAGGATCTGACAAAGGTTAGATACCGGCGGTAGATACAACATATGCCCGAGGCTCGACACAGTGCAGATAAATTCTCCCGTTGATCGTCGTATTCGCCTCCCCGCTCTGTGTCCTGCAAGCCCTCATCAAGATCGTCCTATCTAAAAACGAATCCAAAATAAACCAAACTTGCCTTAACCAGAATATACACCGAGTGCGTCTTCGGGTTCGAAGGCATCTTCGTGAGCGCCCATCCTACTAGAGTCTGTGTCCGAAAATGCTAAAGCGTCCACAATCGCGCCCTGGTGGTCTGCGGGTGGTAGAGATGATCGGTTTGAAGAGTCGTGTCTGGCTTCGCGCAAGCAGGCTATTGAGATGACGGCCTTCCATACAAACTTGTATTCACATGAGTCCTTTTCTGCACCTCGAAGATCAGCATTCTTCTTCGTGGAACGAAAATAAAACACACCTTCACCACAATCTGCCCCTTACCCCGGGGACGGGCACCATTTCCATCGTGATGCAGATTTCCAATGCTGGAGCGCAAGGTCCGAGGATCCGTCTCTGAAACCCGCCTCTTGAGTCCTAGCACAGCAGGAGCTTCTGGAACGCGGTATTGGATTGAGTCACTGCAGGAGTGAGGGGCGTGAAAGATGGGTGATGGCTGGGCTGAGGAAAACTGTGGTGCGGTTGGAGCTGCTGTGGTAGTTCATTTGTGCTTGCAGTGGCATTCTGTATTCGTGGCATTCTGTATTCGTGGCATCCTGTATTCAGATACATAAGGATACTGTTAGTTGACTGTTAGCCAAATTCGAAAATGCAACAGCGGAAGACGAGTTGTGATCCGAGTTGAATGTTTGGCGGAGGTCGTCGGGCCGGCTCGTCCCGCGCCTTTGTCATCTGAATTCATCCTCTTCACTCAAGTCGATATTTACTCGATCCTCACCTTCATATTTCAAAATGTTCTTTCCAAACCGCTTTTCAGCGCCGGCGCCTCATCTCCAAAATGCCATCTCGGCGGCCAAGCAATTCGGATCTCATGCACTGGCAAGCCTTACGAACGCATATCGATGGGAAACGAGAGAGCTGTGAGAACATGGGGTGTTCGCTCAATGAGGTGCACTTTAAGTATCATACATTCTACCATGTGGAGCCTATCCATAACTTGCCTCCCAGCTACCCGACGCTTTCTTCATTCCTTGTTCCCATCACTCTTGTTAAATTTTCCAACCACATAGTTAGTACAATGATCTATTCCTTTATTTCCTTCCTTCCTGCACATTCCTGCTGCTGTCCGATCTTGTTGCCATCCTCCCCTTTTCGAGACAGCTTTCGTTGACGGTCCGTTCTTTTTGCCTTTCCGTGGACTTCATAACATGACCTTTCGCTATTTATCTTCGACGGCCAGAGCCCTTTCCCTTCTCACAATCAAATGCCCGTTCATCCGACGCGGCTTGAGCGAGCTTGGTTGTAGAAGTCTCGATAATTTACCCAGAACCACGGTGGATAAGCAGAGCAGCGTCTAGTCAAGGTACGTATCTGGGTTTTGACGAAGGAAAGCAATTCACACTGTTGAATAGTATAAAACGCACCTGTCGATTCGGATCGGATTTTCTACACCCCCCTTCGTCATGTCCTCTACTCCAGTCATCCACTTGTGCGACGTGAAAAAGCGTGCTAGCGTCTTGAATGCATGGGAGAGGGTACGGAACAAACCCCAGGTGCACTGAGCGATGGAGTGTTTCGCTGAAGCTGTGAGTAATCGCCTCTATCATGATGCGAATCTGAAATGAGCTTCCACATATAGTTGGGCGTCTTTTTCTACGTGTACTTGGCACGTCGTCCGATATTCACGTGGCATACACTTATCGCATGGTGGAATAGGACTCGGATCTACCGCTGCTTGGGTTATTGGGAAGATCTTGAACCAGTCTGGGCTCTCCTGTACAATGCCTTACCGTTTTTCAACGACAATTGCGGGATTGACAGCTTGATTGACACAACTAGCTGTCTTTCAGATCGATCTTGCCTACGGATTTGGCGTTTTATTTTCCATCGGTGTCTGTGCAGGTACTTCTGGCGGACACTTAGCCCGTATGTCACCATCGCATTCATGGTATTCAGAGGCTTTCCACCCCTGAAAGCCGTCAAGTACTGGCTTGCATGCGCGGACTAAGTCGACCATTGACAATTTTTTAGATATATTATTGCGCAAATTCTTGGAGCTTACATTGCGTCCGCTTTTGTATACAATCAATGGAAGGTCTTTATCGTGGACCCGGAACTATTCTCGAAACAAGCTGGCATCTACGAAACAACGATGTTCACGCCCGATGGTCCGGCCAAAATCTTCTTCCTGGAGCGCAAACTTTGCCTCGCGCTTTTCTTAGTGAATCCGTTAATGTAAGAGGTCGTTACTAGTGGGCAAAAAAGATCGAAAGCTCACACTCATTCGGTCAGTGTTTTGTGCTCGCCTTGGTTATCTGGGCTGCTCTTGACCCTACATGACTCCACCCGTTTTGGTTCCTTTCATCATCGCTGCGGCATAGTAGGTGACTTGTTTGGCAGGAGGACGTTGGTTTGGGGTTATGCGGCTCCTACGAGTAAGTCATGGGTGGTAAAAATCATCCTAACGCTGACCTTTACATCCTCGCAGTTTCTTTGAATTCGGCCCGTGACGTTGGTGGCCGTTTGTTCGCATTGACCATCTGGGGAAAGTCAGGTAAGAACATCGTGCCCGTCCCGTCCAATGTGTCACTCTCAAAAGCGTTTCAGCTGCGGGAGGATCCTACTCGGCCATAGCGGCACTCGTAAACATTCCAGCCACTTTTCTCGCTGCGGTCGTCTATGAACTGTTCCTCGTGGATCCTGATCGGTGTTTGTCACGTTGATTCAATTATACGCTGCGATACTTACTTTTTTTTTCGCTTTCAGTCGTACCTGGCTCACATTTTGAGTTCATGAACGTCGTAGCAACCACCGAAGGCATCGTCATCAGGCCGAGGATGAAAACCATGTTGATGCTAATGACTCATCGCAAGAGAAACCTGTATGAGCAAGCTACTGGAAACAGTGATGCCCATAACGACTAACAGGCTTAATTAAACGCTTTTCTTTGCTGTAAACAATTTGTTTGCTGCCATGCGTTGAAAACTAATTTGGAGAATACTTACTTATTATTACTTTTGTGTTTAAACTTGGTAAAAACACGTTTAATGCACTGGCACGCGTCTGGCCTCGCGCACTTGCGAGACCTAAGCGTGTCCGTGAAATAATAAGCGCATGACCAGAAAATTGTAGTGGCGTCACGTACCAAGCACTGAGTATTGGATACTGAACCTTGACGTTGAACTTCAGGGGGTGGGAAAGCCAATATATTCGAACTGGTCGACGCGGTCAGCTGTTGACGCGACCTTATCTCGTCGGGTGGCGTCGAGCTAGGTGAGATGAACGTGCCAAAGGTCGGGTAAAGGTAGAGACAAGATAAAGTCGAGACATTGAAAATTGATGGTCTCAAAAGCCGAATCGATGACCTCCGGGGAACTCTCTAGCTGAAACTGGCTGGAGTGCTTTAGATTATGTAGATATGCGTGCCGTTACACCACTAGGTCGTTATCAGTAGCTGGAGAAGACGGGTTAAATTAGAGACCAGGTGAAATAGAGGCAAGCCGTTGAATTAAAAAATTCCGCCACTTAAACACTATGACCTATTCCTGAATCGAACAGGCTTTCTGTCTGAACCACGGTCCACAGTTATGGAAATTGTCCAGGTGTGTAAGTCGTTACACCGTTAGGCCGCTATGCATAGCTGGGGAAGGTAGGGTAAAGTCATGGTTGGGTATAGCCTTTGCCCAAAAAGGATTTTGTTGGAGTAGTTGTCTTATATATAGGCCTATTCCTGAATCGAACAGAATGTCTTTGGCTGAAGTTACAGATTCTTCAGAAATGCGAGCCGTTTACACCGCTAGGCCGTCGTCCATAGTTGACGAAGGTCGGGTAAAGTCGATCAGGGGTAGGATCTGCCCGTAAAATTGAAGGTTCTGCACCTTCGTGACGAATGATTGCGCAATGACCTAGTCCCGACTCGGAGCGTCGAACAGGATCTCTATGGGTGAAGGACCACGATATTCTCCAGATGGGTGCGGTAAGTCATGTGGCGTGCAAGTTACCTTTGTGTCTTACATATTAATAAGCAGAGAAAATGATTATTTGTCAGCGCTTAACAACTACCTTGCTCAGTGCAGAACTTATTCTTTCGTTCTCCCCTTGAAAGCTTGACAGGCAACAACGAACGCGTTTATGAAGCTCTCAAGTTCACATCTCCTAACACTCATCCCATGGTTCCTTGGCATCGCGTGAGTGGCTCGTCCGGCATAATATCTTCTCGTGGACCTGGAACCGATGGCGCCCAGCGCCCTTCATCTTCATCATCCACGACCTCGAAAGACCACCACCGACTCTCTTCTACGTCCACCCAAACCTCAGATATGGCAGGGAGCCGGCGCCGCTTCGTCCTGGAAGAGCATAACGCAGGCGCAGGGCGAGCTTGCTTAAAGTTGGGGGGAGCACGTTGAGCGGAAAAAAGTTCCTTGGGGATGCTGCTGTGAAACGCGATGGAGCGGGGGAACCACCCACCACCGACTATGGCGATTGATAGGTTGTTCTCGAGGAGCGCGCCGACGAAGGGATAGGCTGAAGAGGAGCTGTTGCTGCGAATCAGGTGTTTGAGAGGGAGAGGAAGGGAGGGTATCATGCTCGAGTGGTTGATCTGGATTGGCTTACGACGATGGATGGGAAATCCTCATGGGCAAGGTGGCATTTGGAAGGGAAGGTGCGGAATGTACTCGCTGGAGCTACTGTAAGTCTTTCTTCCTCCTTTTCGTGAAAAGATTGGCTGAGACCACTACGTCCCTTCTAGATACCAGTCGGGACGGAAGTAACCCCCTTGGTCCGCCTGTGTGGTGTCAAGTCCCAGCAGGTATCGCCTCGCGTCAGCCTTGGAGTACCATCAATCATCAATTGCCCCGCTTGCCTTTATCTTTCTCAAACCTGCTGGTGTCACCATTTACCTCCCCTTTCCCCTCGTCGCGCCCAACATCGCTTACGAAACTACCCGGATGTTCTGCGGATGGTGTGCTCTATTCACGGTCGAACACCATCCAAAGGAAACGCGTTTGCCTTCTACAGTCTTCCAGGCGTCCATTTCCGCTAACCCTTGCGGTGTAGATGGCTCGGAGCGCGATCCCTTGATCCCACCTTCGGGTTGTTCAAACAACATAGATGGTATCTTACTGCTTCGCACCCCGACTGAAGCATCATCATCTAACAACCAGCCTTAAAAGAACCCAGGCGCTTAAGAGGTGACTCGTGCGCAACCTTCATTATCCTTACGATCTTCGCATTTATGATCGGTGGATTCGTCGGCGCCTCGATTCAATATGCTACCTCTCAAAACATATATGACCCCACCATACGAGACTACATTCGGCGCCAATGGGAGGCTGAGCGCCGAGGATGGGAGCGGGAGCGTCTCAGGAAGCGAGAGGAGGCGGTAGAGAGGCGTCGCCAATGGGAGGCCGAAGAGGAGAGGGAGCGACAAAGGGAAGAAGAAGAGGCGGCAGAGAGGCGTCGCGAAAGGGAGTCCGAAGAGGAGAGGGAATGGCAACGGGAATTAGAGGAGGCGGCGGAGAGGCGTCGTCAATGGGAGGCTGAGGAGGAGGCGAGGCAGCGTGCTCAAACCCATTGGCTGGCATTGGAGAGCTCGCAACATTGCGAACGTTATGGGACGAGGAAGTATTGGGCGAAGATGGGCCCCCTGGCTGGTGGCTATGATCCTATGAAGGCGTGTTGGACCTCGGAGATTGAGATACACGGTCGGAAGATGAAGCTGACGTATTGCGAGGATAAGGTATGTTTGGCTGACTCTCATTTCCACTGTCATTGAATACCCAATTTGTAGGGAGCGGATCATGGGGTGTATGGTCATTGGATAGTCGACTTTGACGAAGGCGGGTGTCATCCTTGGTGGGAAGGATTTACGGATAAAGTCAGTGGATGACTAGACTACTCTTACCTCTATCTGATTTTTTTATAGGGATGTACAGCTTCAGGATCTGGTCTCCGGGTACGCACATTTCATCTCTGCTCGCGTCCATTCGCGACTTACACGTTTCCTTGTGATAGCGCTTTGACGCCCACCTGATGAATCTCGACTACGCGGACGGATGGAACGTCATGTGTTCTTCCACGCCAGCCGATTTCAATGGGTTGCATTTCAATGGCGCCATGTCTTGCGTTAATGTGCATTGCGCTTCCCCTACTTACTATGCTTCATCAAATCTGATTACTTGTACAACAGAGTTACTTTGGCGGTGTTTTTGGAATCTGGGACATCGTCGATGGGAGGACATCTGAGATTTGGAAATTCCGGCAGTCCGGCGGATCGGCGGATCCGGCACACAAACAAATGAAGGCCATTGCCAAATACTCGGCTACAGGCGGTCACTTATCAATCAGCGCTCCTTGAGCGCTCCAAGTCCTCCCTTCCGATCTTCGGCTGTTTTCAATGTAAGTATGTAGTCTGTAGTGAATGGCACAAAGAGCTCTGGTTGATAAGGAATCCGGACCTTCCAATCGAGCTGCAAGAATAGTATAAAACCTGCTTGTTATCGTGTGCAAGGAGATTACTAGTGCACTTCCCCATGAGTGAAATACTCCCAATTGTACAGCTCCTACACCACTATGCAAACTTACAACCTCCAGTTACCATAACCTTTGAGCAGCTCATCAAATTCACTGCCTATGCCTCTCGTCTCAAGGATGATCTATTACTTGTCCAGCCATCCTCTTATTCTCTCTCACGGGGGCCACCAATCTTATCTCCTGCGATACAGTTATTCCTATCGGAAGCTTGCTTGATACCCCTTGATGCCGTCCCCCAAATCTGGGTAGCGCTTGCCAATATTTCATGGACCACAAAGCTTGAGTTGGCGTCAACTGATGGAAATTTTGAGGCGGCGTATAGAACCTTTGGACATACCCGAGGAATTTGTATGTATCTTAAATTAGCTCTAATGGGTGGTTCTCACCAAAGTCTAAATTATCTTGCCCTGCAGCTTTTCGGACAATAGCGCCACCCTCGCATTACTGCCTGAATAGGAGTTGTCGACGCAACCAACAAATGATGATGAAAAAATGTGAAGTCCGGAAAGCAGTCCTTTTCACAGCTGGGCATGGTGCGATACCTGTCCATTCACTTCATCTATATTGTGAATGTGAGTATGCATTTATCAAACATCATGAAAATTTCTCTCTAATTATTTTTTGCAGACTGCAAAGTCAACTACCACCATAACTTTCGTGTCGTTGAAGGACAGCGATTTTATTATGACACACTTCCTGATATCATTCAGGTCGGTGAACATCAATTTGCAGAAAGAAAACTGATCAATCTGTGGATATCAATGATGTTAATGGCCTGGACTTCGGCTACAAACTGTGCACGCATTTTTAATGCATCAATGACAGAAGATGTCTTCCCTGACTGGCAGTTCAGTCTCTCCGTGACCTCAGATCAAGTTTACGATGGCTTTACAATTCTATCCCTTCTTGAAGACTGTATTTCTCAGCAGAAAACTCTTGTCGTACCACATGGGGGTGCATCACGAGATCGTTTCACCGAAGCAATCTGCATTCGAAACAACCGACTCCGACTTTGCAGCCAACCAGAGTTATACCATTACTGTAAAAAGTGCACACGTATATTTGAAAGTAAGTTGTGCAGTCCTTTATATAAACTTACTGCTCAGGTTTTTCAACAGATCCCCATCGAAAGACATCTGTTATTGTCATTGATGGTGTGACTGTCTCCCATCCGTGTTGTGGTGTTCCAAACTGCAAGACTCCTTTAGCTAATAACCATCACCGATTCTGTCCGGGGCACTCTCACATGAACAGTATCTGTTCAATTGTTGGTTGCTCAAACCCAGCTGTTCCAGGGAGAAAGTCTTGTGGTCATGTAGATCATCAACGCATCGAGGATGTGCACAACGAGCGTGGCCAATCTCGATTTCAATTGAAGGAGCGATATGAACGTTCACAGCTCGCACATCCAAATGATGCCGTTGGGGAACAGGTAACTAGTATATCCGAAATTATTGACGATGACGAAGAGGAAGAATTTGAGCCAGGAAGGGAAGGACCTGTTCCTGTAACACCAAACTCGACCGCTTCGAAACCCCGCATTCGCGCTCAGTTTGGTCGACGCCGAACGCATAACGAGCAACTATTTGTTGCGCCGTGTGGAATTATTGTTGCTCGAGAAACCTTTTATCACGCTGAAGCCCTCTATAGTGTTATCGTGCGTATTTATCAGATTTTTTCATTCAAGTTTTTATTTGGTTCACGATACTCTCTAGGAAATGATAAAACGAACCTACCGGCTGCCGGGTACCATGCCAGAACACATATTCTTCGACAACAACTGTTCTATTAAAAAAATTGTCAAGAACGACCCCATTTTTCAGAAGGTTGGACTCACAGTGGATGTCTTCCACTTCAAGTGCAAGCATAGCATCGAGGATCTGTTCTGTCAAAGGAACTGCAATCCTTCCGCATATCCAGAGCTGCTCGGAGAGAATGGGAAAGCATGGTACTTTAATTCCTCCATTGCAGAACAGACGAACGCATGGTTGGGAGGATATCAGTCAATTTGTCGCGAGATGACAGCGCATCGTTTTAATTTTTTTTTGGATGAAATGATCCGTCGCAGGAATATAGTCACGAAGAACAAGCTTGAGAGGGAGGGGAGCCAGCCCAAGACATGGATTATTCCGACCGTCTAGTCCTACATACATTTCTTATCGAGTGCTACATATTATTGGCTACATATTTGCTATCAATCGCTAAGCTCAACTACATCTAATGACGACGAGGCCTGCGCCCTCATATGTTCCTTAACCTCTGCAG
This sequence comes from Laccaria bicolor S238N-H82, assembly GCF_000143565.1. Taxonomy (NCBI): domain Eukaryota; kingdom Fungi; phylum Basidiomycota; class Agaricomycetes; order Agaricales; family Hydnangiaceae; genus Laccaria; species Laccaria bicolor. The sequence goes on from NW_001889918.1 coordinate 22,132, forward strand.
CAAACTTGTACCAGTACCCTGCTTCCTTTCTGCTAGCACACAGGTAGTGGTGCTTAAGGTGTTGTGGTGCTTGTCTCCAGATGGCTTTATTGTCGGAGAAGGTAGATGAGTGGAAGGCGAGGCCGGGGAAATGTTCACGAAAGATAATGGCGGCAGTACGAGCGCGACGCCCACGGACAGAAGTCTTGGCATCACGAAAGCAGCGCGCAACGTCACAGACAAAATAGTCCCTCGGCCACTTCTTCTCTTCGCCGTCACTCAACTCAATGGGATCATCTACCAAGCCAGCAGCTGATGTCGGTGATGTTTGTGAGGGAAGGAATGACGACGAGGCACTAGGCAGGGATGGTGACAGTGGAGAGATAGATTCAGGCAACATTGAGCATGAACGCTCACGTTTGACAGCGTGTGGGAGAAGGTTGGGTGGGGATGCCGCCTTGCGCTTCTGAGGTGACGACGAGCCATCGGCAGGGATAAGAGACCTCCATGCATTACGGACATAAGCGCGTTCTTGAGGAAGGTTGTTGCGGAGGTGGGGGCGGGAGACTTGATTGAAGAGTTCGTCAAATCGTTCACATTTGCGCACCGAACGGTCCCTGAGAAAGACGTGCTGACCCTCGTGAACCTCAATGATATGATCCACGCCGACCGTCAACCAATATCCCTCCGACTCATCATACATCTGCAAAGTCCTAGACTCCACTGATGCTTGAAGCCCGACAAGAGAGAGAGCGGCCGACGACAGCTTCAAGAAGGGCCATGTAAACCCTTTTTGTAATTGACAGCTTTCGGGTTCAGCATTATCAGGCCTCCAAGCATGTACAGTAACCTTTTGTACAGCTTGCTTGGCGCTAGCGATGCGTTCGGCATCAAGTTTGCTCTTGGAGAGCTCGAGCGCTTGCTCGCGTGCCAACGACTCGACGTAAATGGGAAGGAGGTGTGATGCGAAGCGTGCGTCGGGCCGTGCGTCGAGGGGTTGAGAGGAGATGTCGTTGGCAACAATTGCCGTGGATGGTGGCTGAGTTTGTGAGCCATATCTCTCAGCAACGGGCAACGGGGTTGTAGTAGAGGGGTCGGAGGGAAGAGGGAGAGAAGCCTGTCCAACTTTCCTGTGCGTCTTGGAGCTGCAACCACCTGCGTCGAGGCAGTGCTTGCGACAGAACCGGCGCGTACAGTCATCCGCGAGGCGCGTCTGCCCGCAACCTTGAATAGGGCACTTTGAGGGATTCGGACCACTGGAAGTGGTGGTAACGGGAGCAGGGGCAGAGGTGTAGGTGGCAGCAACAGGGATGGAAGGAAGAGTGGGGGTGGCGAGTGTAGGAGGCGATGCGCTAGGTGATTTGCTTGAACCTGGGGCCCAGCGAAAGAACTGGCAGGGTTCGCCTTGTTCATTCGCAAGGTGGCACTTTGGAATGGTGTCAGCCAACGAAAATCATCAAGAGAAGGGGATAAGCACGTACCGTTGCTATAAGGCGCCCCCTGTTCCCTTTCGCATTGCTCTGGCAGATCCTAAACTTGGCAAACTGACCGCAGTTTGTGCAGGTATATCCAGTGAGCCCATTTGTGGCCTTGGGAGAACTCGCACGGAGATCGGATTCTGAGATTTGCGACATGAAAAAGACGTGAGGACACCTAGGGAAGACATTTCGAGGGGAAAGAAAGTGGCGGATAGATTGTGTGCATGTTGAATGAGTAGTGACATTGATACTGTGGATGATAATCAGTTGAGAGGAAGCAACGGAGCAGGATAAGACTCACAACGAATGCAATATGGAAACTTACAGTAGAATGACGAGGAATTGGGAATAAGAGAGTGGGGGAGGAAAGAGGTGGCGCAATGAAGAAAGTGACGTCGACTCCAATTTATGCTGTTGAAAGGCTGGGGATGCAGAATAGGATGGAGTTCTCGAAGCATGCCTCTGAGACATTGGGGAAACGCATCTGGAAAGAAGGCGCGCAGAGAACAGAGTGGTCAACGACATTGCTAACGGACAAATTGATGAAATTCAGCGCGCTGACAAATCCGCCGGACGCCGGACGCGCGGAATTTCCAAATCCCAGATTTTGTGGTCGATGGTGACTGTCTCTAGTTTGATCGACATGAAATGATTTTTTTTGCTGTGTAGGGAAGATGCTAGCTACCTCGTGATGTTTAGGGACACTGTACAACACTATTAATTATATTTTTGTCCGTTGCATTCGGTCAGGAATTCAGGGGCAGCAGATAATTTTGGTGAGCATGGCGCTTCTGATCCTTCTCGCAGATCAGCCAACGGAAAGAAATCCTATTTCCGGTCGAGGAGGCAAGCCCGCCAGGTAATCGCAGACGATTTGGATGTTTGAGTTGCTGGATGTCAACTTGACTTTTTACTTGCATGAGCTTCTTCGTCCCAAGGAAATGAGCCACACAACCATCTGAGCAGAAAGCCATTGCCTATATCCAAAAATTGCCCTGCTGCGGCCTGTGTTATGATCTTTCGAGATTCCAACCGCTTGTTCATGCTCTTACCCTACTTTCATTAAGTCCTAAGTTGCCCACTGAGTTAATATCTAATGAATGTAGGGGAAAACAGGGTACATGGCATGTCTGAGGAGAAAATTACAATATCGTCATGATGTTGCCAGTAACGTCGCATCTAATCCTCTGTATCTTCAGTGCCCGAAGAATCTGAAGGTGAAGGACTCAAAATCATACGCTGGGCACGTCTCCTGGGTTGCCTAATTGGAGGTGACTCGGCAGGAGAGTTAGGAGAGGATGACGACGGGAAGGGTGAAGGACTCAATACGATCCGTCGGACACGTTTCTTGGGTTGCCTAATTGGAGGTGACTCGGTCGGAGACTTGGAGAGAGTCGTGGGAGGGTTAGGAGAGGATGACGACGGGCAGGATCGTTTATTAATAACAGAGCGTGCACTTGGAGTCGGCGTCTGTGGCGGCTCGAGGGATATGATGTTGAGAGAATCGGTGGTGGCAGGAGAGACGGGAGGTCGCGTGGACAGGTAATTCCTCGTAGGTGTTGAATGACCTTCTGACTCATCGATATTCTGTCCATAATCACCGTCATGATCAGGGTATTCATGGGTTTGTGGATTTTCCTGATGCACTGAACTCTCATTCATCTCCAGTAAAATTTTGACCAACGTATAAATTTTCTTGAGAGCATTCATCGATTCCGGCGTTCCGAATGTCAAGGGAAGAGACCAATTTGGGCGTTGTGCAGGGGGTTCATCCACGTAAGATGGATCCATAATCGAAGAGGCGGAAGAAGGAGGTTTCGCATGACCTCTTGTGATTTTCGCCCATTTCCAAACAGATCCTGCAGCTACCAACGCGACAACGTACTGTTGGTCCTGGTTTTGGTGAAACAGGAACCTCGCTTGCTGACAGACCTGTCCTTGCGCAAAGTTCAGCTGACGAATATCAGCAAGCACCTTCTTATTTTCCAAGATGAGCGGGATCAACACATCGGTGATCTTCACTGGAAGCGCCTGCAGGTCTGAGACAGAGGCGATGTCGTCGCTTAGTGCGAATGGATCATCACCAACCACCCCTGTCAAATGTAACACTGCAAAGTCGGTGATGCGGAAGCTTTTGGCGATGGAGATATCGGGGAGAGGCGGTGGTGAACTTCTGGGTGATGGAGTGGTTGGATCGGATGCGGTCTCGTCGGGCAAATCAGGCGTGAGACCTCCCTCACCATACGCGAGTTCAGAATCACTGTCCAAGTCTACATGGGCCTGTGGCGCCTCGCTGTCTTGGGGAGTGCCCGGGCTCCCCTCCTCCTCCTGCTCATCACCATCGTCGGACCCCTCCTCAGCTAGACCTGGGGTATCCTCTGTGTCCTCGCAGTCATCTATCTCCGGAATAACGAGGAGAGGATACTGAGGAAAGACAATGCACTCAGGTATCCCTGCAAAAATGTCGACAAGTACCGCACACCAGAAGCCATACCAAGGCCCTTCCAGGAGTTTGTAGTTCCATCGGGGGTCATTGCCCAAGCTTTTCGCAAAGGCAAAGGCGATGGCAAATTGTAACGTTAGGCGAGTATGGGATAGAAGGGATGATTGAGGCATGTCAATGGCCTACCAGAGAAGAAAGGTGATCACTATTTATTGGACGAAGACTTAGTCCATTGTTCTCTGGGTATTCGGAAAATTGTGGCCGTCGGGCATCAGCGAGTGCAAAGCGAGTGGACCAAAACAGAGTAATCTTGAAGTGAACCACTGAACCCTCTTCACATTCGGTGATTGCCAAACGATAAGGACTCACTGGTACTCACTGATCATCTTTTCGTCAAGGTTTTCTATCTTGTGACGCACAGGGAGGGGAAAACCTCCCAAATGGAGGTTTTCGAAATTCGAATCATTTCAGACATCTCACGTGTCTGAGTCAGAGGACAATGGAGGGAGGCCACAAATAAGCTCAAACAAAGCTACTATTTCAACACCATCACGTCGCCACGTCGCCATCTCTCATCTCAACGCCATGGACGTCATCAAGGTTTACGGGTTCCCCATGAATGAGGTTTGGATGGTCGAAGAGGGCGTCAGATTGGGATTTTTCAACCCAGAAGACGATATCTATGGGGAAAAGTTCGACGTTGAGCCTGTCTTTGAAGCGATCAGGAAACAGAGTGGCATCAAAGGGGTCCACATGAATTGCGTTTACGTCGGCGACGAATTCGCCATACTTTTCTGGGAAATTCCATACCAGATTTGGAAGGCACCTCGCACCCCAAAACTAGAGCGTCGTCTGGAAAAGTTCCTACAGCTGGCACACCTCCCTCCAATGAGACCGGCCATGTATGCTTCGATGGACGGAGACTTGCCGAAAATCTTGCGAGGGATGAAACAAGCGCCGCCGTGGATAGAAAAGCTGAGAGTAGAAAGCTCTCCCCTATATCGGCCGCTCAGCGTATGTTTCCCTTTTGCTCATGCTCTTGCCGCTCTCGACTCACCATGTCAAACTAGCATCATCTTTTTACAAAGCAAGACAGATACCCTGCGCGTGCTACTACTGCACACGTCCAAAAGTGGTTTTCTGGACCACCAGTGCCTTTCCTCAACGGACGTCTTACCCGGGCTGAGAACGACCAGAAGGAGATCACGAAAGAGAGTCTGGCAGCCGAAGGCGAGCCTGTGCTCGGCTTCTAGTACTGGTTGTTCAGGTGCAAAAGATATATTTATCGCGTTGTAATGAGTAACAAGGTCGGACAGAGTATACAAAAGATCGAGCTTGCATGCTGAGAGCTCTGGAGAGGCGCATTCGTTTACGATCGGGATGGTCGGCCGCCTTTACTTTTAATGAGTACGACGGGTGGTCACACCTTCATAGACAGATTTGAACAGTTGAGGCGTACTCATTCAAGAAATGAGCGAACATAAAGAATGGCCCAAATAAATATTACGTATCCGCATTCTGCGGGGGGCTCGCTTCGCCATCCGAGTTGTGTGGTAGCTATACAGCACAGTTTTCCAGAGACCAACCTATACCGTAGTACGTAGTGCACAATATAAGAAGCATTTATGCGCATATTCGTCGACGCGATGTTCAAGCGATGTTGCATCCCTCGGAGTCCTCTTCTTCATTGGCCTCCTTGACCTCCTCTGGTCCCTCAACACCCTCGTGGCAGCGTGCGTTTCCGCAGCAGTTGGGATGGTCATGCTTTTCCTAATGGCGACCACAGCCCTCCCTACCCCGCAACACGCCTTGACAAAAAAGACAACACCTCCGCGTTGCCCAGTGCCCTCACAAATCCCCGCAGTCATGGCTCTTCTACCACGCTGGGCACTGGTTCCTCTTGCTGATCAGCTCTTCAACCCGCCATGGTCTGCCTTTGATTCAACGCGGTTCCACCGTCTGTTGAAATCTTCTGACGACAACAGCTGGCTTTGCATACGACATGCGCTGGCGCAACCTTCGAGATGCTGAAGATATGTCCTGGGGCACACTGAAGACGACCCGGGATTCTGACGACATTGTTCATGGCCTTAAACAATACATTCGCATAAAGCGTCGAGGCCATATATAGCACAATGCTCCCGGTTAATTGTATCATACTTCTCCTAACGACTTTGTCCCTCACACCCTTTCTTCTACAATCTCCTTCTCCTCCACCTCGAACTAGTTATACCTCTAATGCTCCATCTTCGGAGGGCCATTTGCCATTGAACCACCATATTGCGCTTGGGGTGGTTGGTAATACCTCAGCTAGCGGCGGGATTGTAGCAGCGACCAACTATGACCTTAGCTTCCGCTATACAGTAGCAATTCTCAATTTTGTTACGATTTTGCTCAGCACCTCACGTGTTAAGCTGCTCTGATAGTGATTCAATATTGCAACTTATATTGTATGGATGAGAGAGAGGTACAGTGAAGATGAATAGCGCACATATCTACATGTGGTGATGCCAATCAAACAAGGAAGAGGAGCTACAATAATTTGCCAAGATGTTTTTGAAGAGACGAAGTCGAAGACCAAGAAGAAAACAGCAGAGAGGGTGAAAGAAAGAGAACAAATATTCACCCAGGACAATAGCAGATATCACGATCGTCTTCGAATGTGGCGTTCTTCTCCATGTTTCACCTCTATCCGATCCCAATTATCCGAGCTAATGTAAAGACGAGGATGGTTAAACTGATGTTGATGCCCTCCGAACCAGGGGCTTCGTACCATGCCGGGATTGTGCTGACGCCGTCGTGTTAATGGCTGATGAAGTTTGTGTGTGTTAAATTTCGTCATACTTGTAATCGCCAGCCGACTTGGACAGGGTGGAGAATAACGAAGCGGGGAGTGGTACGGATTGGGAGGTGTAGAAGTAATTCGAGGGGTCTGTCGACGCGGGTGGCTGGAGAGGCGTCGAGAGAGGGACGTCGGTCTCGGAATGCATATGAGGATCTTGTATGACGGCGACGAGGCCTTGACGATTGGGGTTTGTTGACCAGGTGACAAGCTCGCTGCCGTCGTTTGGGGGTTCGAGAGACACACCGTATTGCTGGGTGAACAAAATTCAATGTCAGCTGTCAAGAAGACAAGAAGCAAGGCGTAACGGCGCACCTCGTTGTACTGATGATCATACTGTCCGACAGAATCTTCATATCTCATCCCATCAGCGATCATCGGCCGCTATCAGCCCGAGTCAGCGATCTGGTCTTCCAAACCCGACGACGGCCACTAGTACTCGCCCTCTTGGGATAACTCACTCCTTCCACGCGCTTCTTCATCCTCCCACTGGAGATGTCGAGGGCCGTTGCCGTAGGATGTAAAGGGAGTGTAGAGGTGCGGGAATGAGGCGGCGGTATCTCCTGTGGTCGTAGTTTGAGAGTAGGGATGACGACGCAATGATGGTGTGCCTGGTGTACCCATCCTGCTGGCTTCCCCGTCTCTTGGCGACGCGGCATCAGATGGAAGAGTGATTGTAGACTCCGGGAGTGTTGAGCGCGGGTTGCTTGACAGAAGGGAGAGAGAACGTTTGAATATGTGGGTTAGTGGGATTGCGGAGAGGCCTACGGGAAGGGGGGAAGGGTCGTCGGATTGAATTTGAATGGAGGTAGAGCCTGGCTGCAAAACATCCTGCTTTGGGGTTGTCTCGATGTGAGTGGTGACCCGAGGGATAGAATCGACGGCAGGGATCGTCGTCTTTCGAGAGCGGCGGGGTCTGGTGGAGGAGGATGAAGGCGAGAGCTCGGATTTTCCTTTCTGGCCCATCATCATTCCCTCCCACTCACAGCCTTCTTCAAATCTGCGCCCTTCTTTCCCTCCACAAGCAGGTTCGCAAATTTTCGCACCTCGACTCTTCCTTTCCCTTTGTCTATGCTTTCCGTTTCCCTAAATCCCTGCCTTTTGCTGAATCCTCCATTTCGTCCCCCGCGCAGACATCACCATCGTCAGGCTCTGGAAGCGAAGCAAGTGGGTGTTCTTGCGCCGTGGTTGTAGTAGGAGAAGACGAAGATACCCATCGACGTAGGTGAAAAATAGGCGAAGTGGGTGTGATGAGGGACGGCGTTGACGCCGTCGTCGAATCCGTCTGCATCTGGATCATAGGCCTAACTGCTGGAAGCTGGGTGGGTGAATGCTGTGTGACGATGGGAGGGACGGTAGTTGGGCTCAGAAGGAGGTTGTGGATGGGTACACCGGCAGCGGACACGATCCTCGCACCCAACGGACTAGGACTTCTACTCCTAAAAATCAACGGGCTAGCAAACCCACTGCTCCGAGCCGGAGGAGCCTCCACAGAAACCTGCTCCTCCGCATGCGAGTCGTCAATAGACGCCAAGATGTACGCAGCAGAGTCCAGAACAAACGGAACGGACTGCTCCAGCTGTTCAGTCGACTTTGCGCATGATACCCTGTGGGGGTTGGGCGGGTGATGGGGGAGTGTAGGCGGAGAGAGAATAACGGGAGGTTCGATGTCCCATTCGAGGATCGCCGATGAAGATGCGGCTATGGTTATTGTGTCAGATCGGGGTACATGTGAGTGAAAGAAAAAGACACGTACAGCAAAGTGGGCGATGAAGGGATTGAGTTGGGTGAACGTGATCCGAGTCGGGGTTCATGTGAGCGTAGGCTGCGTTCGGGGTGTTTTGTAGGTGAGCCGAGGCCGGATGTCATATGGCGTAAATCGACGGCTGGAGGAGAGTGGGCACGAAGAGTGGCTGCATTGCTCATTAGTGGTGGCATGCGAAATGAAGAGGACGAAGACTTGCGAGAGAGGGATTCTGGTGATGATACCATGATGGTAGACGTTAGCCAACAGAAAGGTGGTTGATTGTGATGGTTAATATGAAGGACATGTTGTGTGTTACTTGGAACAAGGCGAAAGCCATCATCACGTTTGTCATCATGTCCATGTTTGACTCTGTTGACCAACTACATCGTGATAGGTTCAAAACGCATAAGGACCTACAGAATGGTAAGCAGCTTATTGGGACTCAGGAACTTGGCCTGACATTCAGTATAGTACTGTTGTTATGTCTCGCCACCCTCAACCTCGGTCGGCTGCAGAGAAACAGCCTCTCGCGAGTATCGTAGGCGCTCCCCATTGTCACATGAAGTTTGTCGTTTCGAACCATTCGTTTAATCAAATTCTCCCCATCAATCATATCGGCGAAGTTTTTATGGCGGACCTCAGGTCGGCAGAGGGTGAATCCAAATAACTCAGCTTCCCTTCACAATCTCATAATATCATTTATTTTCAGTTACAGGGGCTGAAACGACCTCACAGCTAGTCGCTTTGCAATTCACCCCCAGTCCGGGGAACGGCTATACCGGACAGGCGATCTAAGCAAAATGCTACCCGACGGCAGTGTGCTTCCAGTTGGGCATATTGATAGGGAAGTGAAAGTCCGAGGTAAACTTTGAATCGAATTTCGTCGTGTCAGAAACTTACTAGCTTAAATTACGACTTTTTGTCGTTTTAGGGTACCAGTGAGTGTCATGATTTTTTTTATACTCTCATGCCAACCACCTCTTCAGAATTGAACTCGACGACGTTGAGCGCACCATCTGTGATCTCATACCAGAAGTAATGGCTGTTTCCGTCCAACCCGACGAATGTGGGTCATCGCTCTGCGCTTTCATTGCTCCTAAGCTTATCGACGGCGATTCAGTGATAAGTCACTCTCCAAGCGCGTCCCGAGATACATGGTCCCAAGTTCGATCTATTGTTTAGATCGCCTTCCGTTGAATACCAACGACAAAGTTGACCATAAAACTATACGCGCCACGATAGGCGACCTCATCTCGCAGGCCCATTCTTCCACCGCTAGACAATGACCGTTTTACTTGGAAACCCCGCCTAATTCGGAGTCATCCGATACGGACGATTGCAAATATATGGAAAGCTATCTTGGGTCTGTCAGCACCGCCGTCTCTGAGCAACAATTTCTTTGATATCGGCAGTAACAGGTGCGTCTTTTCAAGCGGCTCATCCTATGATTTGCTCACCGATACTTAGTCGTAGCATGCTGGTTTCTGCCCTTGCCAGTCAACTCAAAACCGCTTTTCCTTCTGCGAAGCTTAGAATCACCGACCTTTTCTTGCACGTCATTATCTTGGCTCAAGCTGAGCTTGTCTCCGACAAAAGGGGCTCTGTGTCGAACAGCCCTCAAAGCCAAAGTTTAAGTCCCGCCCTGCCGCTAGCACCTCAGCCTGGTACTAGTGACGAAGATGTCCCAGGCGCGATTTTGACTATTTGGAAAGCTTTCCTTAGTGCTCAAGATCTAAATCCCTCATCCAATTTCTTCGACGCTGGTGGCCATAGGTAAGTGACTGGTGCCTCCAGTTGATGTATAATTGATGGAATCTCATTTAGCCTCGCTGTTACACTACTCCTTGAAAGGATCAGGGCTAAGTGGCCTTGGGCAGACATTGAAATCATCGACTTATTCCCGCATGCCACGGTGAAAAGCCAGGCTGCGCTAGTCGCGAGGTATTTACCCACTAAAATCTATCATTCTCCAAAAAGCGCTTCGGAAAAGCCTCTGTCACTAGCTCAACATTCACCCATGACGCCGTCTTCTCGTAGCTCGGAAATAGCAGTTGTTGGAATGGCTGGGTGCTTCCCTGGCGCGTCAAATCCGGACGAATTGTTTCGCATCTTCCTCGAGAAGAGGGAGGCATTGACCACATTCCCTGAGCGCGATCCAGAGTCTTTACCTTTTAAAGATGCGATCTACATTCCAAAATGTGTCGTTATACCGGCTGTAGAAACTTTGAACTGGCTGAATGGGGTATAAAGGGAGACGAAGCGAGGTCCGTTTTCAATCACTATATCGCGTATGTAAACTAACTTCTGTCTTTAAGGGAGATGGATCCCCAGCAACGTTTGTTCTTGGGGGTTGCACGTGAGCCTTTCCAAGGCACTGGCCATAAGCTCTCCCCGATGGATATAATAATGTTGGTCTTTATGTTGGAACAGCTCACAACACGTGGGAGCTTGTCAATCGTGGGCAGTATATCAGTCGCCTTTCCTCAGTAAGTAACACAACCTCATGGTGTCTAAATTGACCGACAATGTCTTCCGCCAATTAGGGAGGGGTCCATCACGGCAAAGAATCAGCTCTTCTCTCCATCAGGCCATTGCAGACCGTTCGACCACCGAGCGGATGGTACTCTTCTGGGAAATGCCGTTTGCGCGCTGATATTGCGAAGATTGGACGATGCCATTCGTGATGGCGAAAAATATACTCCGTCATCTCAGGAGTTGCAATTGGATCGGATGCAGCCACCAAAAAGGCTGGCTGTACAGTCCCAGGCCCTCGAGGGCAAGCGGATGTTATTATGCGCGCTTGGAAGGATTCTGGTATCTCGCCCTCTAAGGTCGTGTACGCTGAGTGAGTTGAACGCCAACTGCCTCATTTTGTAGAATTGAACACCATTCTGTTGGTGAGGGAACACGCGAGTACACAAGCAGCTACGTCTTATGGGCGGGTGACGATAAGGTGGCATGGAATGTATGATAAGGTGGGTGGGCGCAACGAACAGAAGCAAAAAGAAAAGGATGGTATAAGGAAAAGTCCGTCTTATGGGCGGGTGACGATAAGGTGGCATGGAATGTATGATAAGGTGGGTGGGCGCAACGAACAGAAGCAAAAAGAAAAGGATGGTATAAGGAAAACGGCAGAGAAACGAAAGAAAGAGCAAAGAAACAAAAAGAAAACGTACGGTTCGTCCTCCGTATCCAACTGAATAATAACCAAATTCGTCTGATCCGGGAGATGGTGCGAGTTACAGTAGCCAAAGTATACCGAATTCGTGCGTCGCAGGACGCCATTTGTCAGTTCCGTAGCTGGGTGTGGAAAAACTGTGTTCCACCATTGGAAGAAGCGGGAGGGGTAGCACGTAGGGGAGATAGGGTTGTCCCCTGCTCCGTGGCCCGGGCATGCTGACACTGCGTGGGCAGTCGTATGTGAGTTTCTGGGTGGAAAGAGGAAGAGGAAGAAGAGCGAACCACCCAAAACAGACTCTGCCCCGCCAGCGCCTTATTCAACACTCGTTGTTCATGGTGCGTCCAGTGATTCGGAGAGAGTGAGTTGTTGTTCGTTTTGTTGACCTGGATGTATGCGCAGAATTCATGTTCCCGGCTGTATCTTTGAACTCGACGTTCCGAGAGGTGGTGGACAAGCCGTTTGTGAGCGAACTTAGGTGCTTTAAATCCATTGCCCAGGCCCTGGTCAATGAAAATGATGTCATTGTGATATAATTAATTGTACCTGGCGCTCGACGCGCCCACAAGCTAAAATACTGAACCATACATAAACAAGTTTTTTCAGAGCCTCCTTCGAAATGCCCCTCCGCCCTCTTCTCATCCCCCGGACAACATAAGTAATCCTCAAATCGCTCTTCGAAACCACTGGGGACACCTCGCTGGCCAACACGGTGAACGTCCAGCAGGGAAAGGGCCAATGGCAACCGTCGAAGTTAGTGCAGGGTTGGGTATTTCGGTAGTGCCGAAATATATTGATTCAAAGCTATTCAGAGTGACGGCCATCATCAGTCGTTGACGTTGGGTCCAGACCCCATTTGGAGAAAGTTTCCTAGGTTAGATCGGGGAGGTGTCAGTCAACGGACATATATGAACCAGTAACCTCCCCGTCGACAGATATGGCCTCTCTCTTACTCTGATCACTGAGAACGTTCGACTACCTTGATGAGCGGCTTATTCCGGGACCGACAGCGGACACTTTTCTCCCGAGAACCAAGTGACAGCGACGCGACTCCGATGACTAGTGCAAACCTAATTGAGGGAGCGACCTTAATAGGCGCGATGCTGGCGTACCCGTACGTGTCCCTTCCTTCCCCTCCCTTTTCAGTGTTTCACTTCCTTCTCATGAACCTGCTTTTTCCAAAGGATGTACGGGACTTTAATATGTCAAGTCTCATCATACTACAAACGATTCCCGGACGACTTGCGGCATCTCAAGGTTTTGGTTCGTCCCCTTTCCCCTTCCCTCTTAATTAAAAAGATTACTAACGCTATCATCAAAGGTCGCGCTTATACTCCTCGTACGTGGTAGTACCCCCCTCTCCATCCTCCCCTCAAATCAAATCAAAACGACTCATACTGACTGAGTCGGAACAGACCTCAACCGTCGGGCTTGTCATCAATGTCAATCTCGTATGGTACTATTGCATACAACGCGGGATTGGGGTTGATCCACATACTTTTCGTTTTTGCGATCATTGGTGAGTTTCTTGTCGTTTTTTCTTTCTCTTTGAAAAAGTCTAATTTTGGATGTGGGGGGTAGGACAATATCGGTTAGTTCGATTTATCCCGCGCTTTGTACTCCACTTATTAATGGCGAGGAAGGCGTTTTTTATTCCGAATGTATGTTCAGCGTGTTTCTTGAACGACATCCCGATAATTTTATCTTTCTACTAGGAAATGACTTGTTTTCTTGCAGAAGCGTACGCTACATTCTTCCCTCCCTTCCTCTCTTGTTATTTACGTCCAACATGCACCTTGTAAATTAAACAGCCTATTCCTTAAACGGATGTCGGCATGTATGTTCCGTTCTCTTCCCGTCTTCCCTTGACTCTACTCACATTTAGAATGCTTAGTGTCGAGGAAGAGGTATCCCACTGTTCTCGCTGTAGGTTCCTCTTCTGTCTTTGGTGTAAAGGTTGACGACGGGGATAGCCAAATAGTTCGTCCTGTTTATGCTTGGCTGGGGTGTGTTGTCATTTTTCTTTTCTTTTCTTGAATGCTGACTTTGTTTGGTCGGTGTGTAGTGTTTACGATCGGTAACTAACCCTGTACTCTATCCCACCTTCCTGACTTCTAAAATCCTACCAAGTATACATCCAGGGAATGTATGTTTCCACCTCCCCACCATTTGACCTGCCTAATCTAACCACATCGCACTAAAAAGGTTCCGTCACTGGTGTTATCCTAAACTGCAACTCAACCAGGTCAGTCCTTTCCTTCTTCCCCTTCTCCCCCTTTCTCCCCACTCTCCAACTAATCCCTCCTCTTCCACTGGCAGCCCTACCTCTTCATATGTTATGGCTTCCGCTTCCTCTCAGACGGCTTCATCGCCGGAACGATGTGCACGCTCCTCTACCAACAAACATCAGACATGCCAACCGAGATCAAGAACAGACCGAATTTCGTGAGGGTTGTGAATTCGTTGGTGGTTTGGACGCTTTCTACTGGATTGGTTATGTGGTGTGTGTGTGTTTCTTTTTTGTCTTCCCTTTGTTTCGGACTTTTTTTTCTTTCTTCTTTCTCGTGGTTATGCATATTGATATGGGTTGATCTCAGGGTTTCAGCTGTTGCGTTTGTGCTTACGGTGAGTTGCACCATTTTTTATTTTTTTATTTAGTTATCGCGTGAACAACTCCACTTCAGTATATCCTACTCCCGGACACATTCATCGCGCTGGCTATCTATCTCGTCCGGGGGAACAGTAAGTCTTCATTTTCCCTTCCATCCATTCCCAGGCTTACTAAGAACTTGTGCGCTACCTACCTAGTATATGCCAATGCCGTTCTTGCACTGTACGTTCTCCCTCCAAATCGCTGGCGTATAACTACCAACAATCTGCAGATTACATGTGAGAACACGATACCGAAGAGTAGCGAATGAAGTGATTTCACTGCATGTCCAAGTTCAGACGGTTAATGGCGTTGGCAATCTGGGTGGAGATTCCGATGGGCTAACGAGGCGCTCACGAAGTTGAAGATTTGAAGGCTGTGACACGTTCACATTTGGGTCTTCGGATCAATAACTGTGGTTGTCATGCGGCCACAGTGATACTTAGCCGCGATTGGCGCCAATGTCGTTGCCAGTGGTACCTTCATCTGCCTAGAGGAGACGGTACCTTGCTTTTGGGGGACCAGGATGCATGTTGGGGTTCATAGTAGATCAACTGTACATAGTCGTGCACCTGTACCCTATCTTCCTGAATGTATAAAAGGGCTGGGTTAGCCCCGTTTTCGATAGGATTCCGTTCCGCCGGTTACCTTACTACCCTCTCCTCCTCCTCCTCACTCTCGACGCCGATGCCTTTCACTCCATCTTGCTCGTCGTCATTCTCTCCGATCGTTGAGCCCTTCCGTTTACAATGCGTTTCGTCGTCGCTGATTGTCCTCCACAGTCGTTAACGTCGTCTTGGATGCCGCCCACGGTAAGTGACCCCATCTACTTCACCTCCTTGCTTTGCTGATATGCTCATTCGCCGTTTCAGGACTCTATTGGATGCAGGTCAATGTCGTCGTTTACCCACACGTCAAGGAAAATAACCTACTTAATGTTTCTAGTTGGGTGGAGTACTAGTAGATTCTTCGCCAATGTATGCGTCCACGCTGAAAGTACGTCAGTTTTCAATTCTTGTGTTTGAACATAGTTGCTTACTTTGCGACAGTAAGCGCCCGCTGTCATTCCCTTTGCCCGCCACCTTTCAGGAAGGTGCTAGAAAGGAAGGTACGATGCCCAATCCTAGTTCATCAATATCCTGCACTCCCAGCGATGATATCAACGATGCGTGCGAGTTCTATGAAGAGGTATGTTAGTTATGATAAGGTTCAGTTGACAATGACTCACACAACATCAATGAGTCATCAGTCTCTCCGACCGCCACAGCATGCCCTCTGTCCTCGTCAACTTCATGAACTCATCCATCCGCTCCGCTCAAGACCGCCGGTGAAGTCTGAGAATTGTCCGGGGAGAACGTGCGACTGTGGGCCCGAAGGTTGGGGAGGTTCTGCCCACAAACGAACGAACGTGAAATCATCCATGAACCCGATTCGCCCGTGCCACTTAAGACCACGGTGAAGTCGTAGTGTTGGCCGCGACCGTGAACGGAGGTTCTGGCTACGAACGTACGTCGAATGTTTCACAAACGATGACTGCATCGTCATCGCCCTCGCTCGCACCCTCGTTCGCCATCCATCGGTAATCCGTCGTTACCACCCTCCGTTTGTCCGTCCATCCGCTTCCAACCCATCCAGTGGCCACGTTCTCGCGCTGCCGCTCCGTGGAGTTGTCGCCGCCCATTAGCTTTGTAGCCATTTATGACGGCGGAGATATTGTTTCTGACTGTAACCTGGAGTAGAGTTGTTTGGGACGTCTGACTCGCGAACATGAGTCGTTTCTCCCTCATGAACGTTATTTCGTCGGCTTACCTTCATTTGAAGTGGTTTCTTGCACTGTAGTTTGTCGTCGTGACTTGTGTGGAAAGGTAAGTGAGCGGCAACGATTGGCATTGAGTTGTAGATGACTTACTCAATGTCCAACCAGGTCTTGTCGACGTTTCGTCCGTCCTTCACCAGCCACTGATCGTCATCCTCTCTAATCCGCATCATCGCCCTTGGTCGCCAGCCCTCGCTAAACCGTCTCCACCACCTCCCATTGGTCTGTCCGGCGTGGCGTCGTCGAATGCAGTGGGTATCCGGGTAGTTAACAACCTGTACATCGGTGAAACACGTCGTTCCTATGTAGAAATAGTGGTGATTGTTGCCCGACTTGTCATCTTGAAATTGCCGTGGCAGGTGGTGTCCTCGTCGTTGTAGGTGATGGTGGAAGGAAGCTGGTGTAAACAAGCGAGGAATGGAGGACTGGTTTTGTATGCGTATGCCGAGGGATTGGTCGGTTAAGGCGATGATAGTCGAATGTCGATTGCCCTTGGCCGAACACGATGGGTACGACTCAGCAAGAGGGTGCAGACGGAATGAGCACGGGGACAACGGGATCGTAAACGCGTTGAGCGAGGAGCTATGTTGATGATGTATTCATCGTCCTAGGATGTGGTTACATAACGCGAACAGTGAGTTACAATCTCGTAGTCACGACTTCGAATGATAGTCTCTTATCAAACGACTAGCAGTTGAGGTACTTGCTTCGCCGCCGAGCTTCTCGAAGCAGCGCGAGGACGGCGTAATGAAAGATCGAAGCAAAATCGCAAGAGCAATAATGTTGCTGTATGAGTCTGGCCAATCGTGGTGGCGTGGAGTCAGAGAGGCGAGGGAGGTCAAGATAAGACTGATGGGTGCACAAGGGGGTGCATTCGAAAAGGATGTAGTTGGACTGAATGGGCTTAGGTGTTTGGTCTTGATAGGATGAGGAGGCGCTGGGGACGTGGTCGAGCCAGATGGTGCAAAGCGGGGAAGGTGAGTAGCTTCTAAGGCATCTCTTTGAGGGCAACTAATTCTGATATAGCGGTTTTGTTCTCTGGCATTGCAAGGGTCTGAGGAGTGCTGGTTAGTGCTCATATGCAAAGCCAGTTTTCTACTAGCGCAGTCAACCTTGAGGCATCCACAGTACGCTCTCTGGCAGCTGATTTATCAGGGGACTCTGACCTTTTTTTATCTATAGATCGTTGTATGCTTCATCACACACTCAAGTCCTCAACCAACTTCTTTCCTGCGAATCCATGAAGCGCGTGTTAGGGCCACCAGGCATGTGCAGTCAATGCCAGTCATAACCGTGCCTTACCTCTTGAAACGCAACCTCTACACATTAATATCCCAGGCTATCTGACAGACGCATGTTACTTTTCACATTCGGTTTTACGGGTCTGATGTTCGTATCTAGCATACACAATCCAAGATATCCCCTCTTTTGTCTCGTCACGGTGCCACTCGCCGCTTTCACCTCGCCCTCTCGCGCATCAGCCCCATAGTTACCCACATTTTCATAGAGTCCTGCATCCCATTCTCAGCTCTGTACGTCCTAGAGCAATATAACGGCGCCATAATCAGTTCCATGAATACAGAAGACAAAGTTCACCTCGCGACAAACCTACACATGTTTATCGCCTCTCACTATTCGAAACTTGGCGGCCACTCTCTGTCAATGTATCTCCGCTTTCTTGCAGCCATCTTAAACACCCTCCCCCGTCTCCATCTTTGATCCTCCGAGAGAACACATCCCCAAAGTAGCCCACTTCGAGTATCATCTGGATTCAGACGATGATGAACCCAGGCCTCGCGTGCCCCTTGTTTCCTCTTTCAACAACCCACCACCCCTACCGAAACCTGATCTCAAAACGCTAACCCGCCTGAATAAGTTCCGCCCACCCACATCGATTTTTTGACCAGGGAGGAGGATTGGTATGTGAGATATATCGCAACTCCGTAAGGCGTTCCCCTCTTGGTAAAGAGGAGAATAGCACCATTCTTCTGGGTACGTCGTTGTACGTGTCCAAAATTCAGTCAACTGATCATATGGTAGAAGCAGGTAACGCCGTACATTGGCCGCCCTTGCTTTTACTCTGTGAGCTGTATAATCAGGCGCTCCTCCCGATGGGGGACGACGAGTTCTTTGAGAACAATGCCACAACTCGTAACCCACTCTCGCCCGACGAGCTCGTATGTATCCACTAAACGTTACCTTCACCTTATACTGGCGGGACGATCAATGGCATGCCGAGGATGGGGGTATCTGAGGGAATTCTCGATATACATTGGAGAGCGTGTGAGAAAAGTGACGAAATCTTTATTGGCTATTCATGCTAGAGAGTATGATCAATGCCTTCTGACCCTTCTAACACCGAGCCCAGTTCAAGGAAACCGTTTATATCCCGATACGGGTGGCTCGTACCGTCCCAAATCGACGTTAATTCGTTTATAGAAGCTGCTGTGTGCGTACATGTTTTCTTCCTCCTAACAACTCCACTGACACATTGCCCAAACATCTACCCGTCTGCACACGCGCTCTATCAAAGCAGCAAATCGCCAGCACGTCTCCACGCCTCGGGGTACTCAACAACAATCCCTTCCCCATTCCCTCCGAGGCACGTGTCGCGATCTTTCGGAATTTTGTAATGAGCGATATAATGTCTCGAGAAGGTTAGCATGCGACTTTTTTCAGGGGCTTGAGGGGTGATGGACGGGAGAGGGTGTAAGGGCGCAGGGGTTAGGTTGCTCAAGACGGCTTTGACAGGCTCGGGGAGGTGGATTTCAAGGCGCTGATTGAAATTGATCAATCTGGGCAGGAAGAGTTCTTGGGAGCGCAACTTATTGTAATATCCCTGGTTATCCGACAGAAAATAGGTTACTTTTCATATTCGGTTTGATGGGTCTGACATTCGCCTCTAGCCTACACAATCCAAGATATCTCCTAGCCTTATTTCCCTCCGAGGTCAGGGCGCCACACGCCACTTTCACCTCGCCCTCTCCCTGCATCTGACCCAGATTTTTGCCATTCCACTTCCCACCACCCCTACCACAACTTGAGTCCAAGACACTTACCCACATCAATAAGATCGTTGCGCTCACCCACATCGATTCTCACTTTACCGTTTTCAAATCCGGATGCGCGGGAAGAACTGGTCGCCTTCTTTTGGCCTTAATGGCCGTCGGGCCTTCTTCTCGAAAACAGATTTTGACTCTTGACTACGGCGTTGGCGCTGACTGGAGGATGGGTACGTGAGACATCTCGGGACTCCGTAAGGAATTCCCCCCTTGGCAAAGAGGAGAATAGTAGCGCTCTTCTTGGTACGGCATTGTAGGTGTCCAAAATTTAGTCGACTGATCAGGAGACGTTAGTAAATATGACGATGGTCTGGGGAAGCCTCAAGGTCGACTTACATTATCAATAACTTCCTGTCATTTCACCCCCACTCTTCCGATCACTTCCCTATATTTTATTGTCGTCGTCTTCTATGCACAAACTGAGATCGGTCGCAAAGTGGAGAATCTAAATGAAAAGCGCGTAAACCGCGTTGAGAATACAACTTGAGAAGATAAACTGTAGAGATCTACTCACCATATATTATCAACCTCCAACTCCCCTTGCGGCCTTCCAAATCATGTTATTGATATTTTACCGCCTGCCGTCACTTCCCACATCTCCACGACATCTTCTCATCTCGCATCATCGACAAGCCTCGCCGAAATACCAATGCTTTTGTTCTCTTTGACGCGCACTGTTGCTGTTGCTCTAAACGATGGAAAAGGTTCATACTGGACATCGACGACGACTGAATATTGGATAACATGAAATGTTAGAGTCGCATTGGAGCCAATAGCAGACTCAGACTCACCTCGCAGGTATGCTACTTCCAAAGCCAAACTGCAGGGCCCGAGTGCGGCGGTGACGTGTGCAGCTCTTGTCGCCATCGTGGTCTTCGACAGCCATGCAACTGTTGTCGTTGCTCGTGATGATGTTGAGCATGGTTGAGCATCAAACTCAAACTCAAAGCGAAACTCCTCCCCCCCATCACTGCGCCCGAAACTCTCCTGCCTTTTCTAACGCCTGCAAAACATCCCTGACCAGATCCTCTCCATCCTCCACCCCAACACTCAGCCTCACCAATCGCCCACCAATCCCCAACAGCTCCCTCTCCCTCTCCAGAACACTCCCATGAATCATCCTCGCCGGATGCTCTGCCGGGCTCTTCACCCCACCTAAACTCTCCGCCAACGTAAAAAGCCATGCAGAAGTCAAGAACTTCTCCGCAGCGTCGAACCGACCCCTGATCCTCAACGAAATCATCCCGCTGAATGGAAACCCCTCCTTCCTGATACTGATGAACTTCTTTGCATGGGGAGAGTGCATCCGCCATGCCAAGTCGTTCCGCTTATCCCCTTCCAAACCCGGAAAATGACCTCCTCTACAAGTGGGCTCGCCTTGAGCACCCAAGCAACCAATAAAGCATTCTCCCCGTGAGCCTTCATCCGCAAATGCAACGTCTTGGCACCTCTCTGCGCGAGCCATGAGTCATGTGCGCTGAGCACGGCCCCGATGACGTTCTTTCATCGACGCATGTCAAAGTGGGTGTTTCGAAAGGAGGGAGGTTGAGGGCTCCCATGACGACATCGGAGTGGCCATTGATGTATTTGGTGAGACTGTGCATGAGGATGTCGCCCCAAGGAGAAGGGGGGAGGCATTGGGGAGAGAGAGGGAGGTGTTGTCGACAAGGAGGAGGGGGTGAGATGGATGTTTGTGCTATCTGGGACAAGCGAGGAATGTCGATCAGGTGGAGGGTGGGGTTTGTGGGTGATTCCACCCATATCAACTACAGCTCGTCCGTTTAGAGAAGAAAGAATGAGCAAAAGACAAACCTTGGTAGTTTCCCGTATAGAATCTCTAATCACCTCCTCATCTGCATGGTCCAGATCCACAAACGTTGTTTCTAAACCCTGGTTTTCACTCGACACCCTCGTGATGTACCGAAAGGCGCCATACACGTCGTTGACGCTAACGATGTGGGCGTTGGGACCGAGCAATTGGAGCACTGTGGGAGTAGTAGCGGAACCGGAAGCGAAGGCATAGTCTCTTATACAGACCTTAGTATTACAAATGATAATCGATTTGTGCGAAGGCCAGGGCATGCGCACCCCCTGATTCAAGAGAAGCGAGCGTGGCTTCGATGGCGTTTTGATCGTATGGCAGTTGTTCTGCACATTTAATCCCCGCACGCAACTTTCCGAGCGCGCACGCAACTTTCGACCAGCGCGCAACTTTTGGATGCTAAATTCGACCGCACGGCGCAACTTCCGACTATGTAAAGGCATCAACTCTTACATGTAATTCCTTTTAAACCACCCTCTAGCTACCCCAGCCCTACCTTCTACCACTTCATATAATTTTTATCTAAAATGACCAGGTCACAGTATGCCAATTTCGCACTTTTCACTGATTTCTATTCATCTCCTTCATATTAATTCTTATAGTCATCCCCAGGCCATCTGCTTGGACCAAAGGGTATCCTGTAGCATGTGAATCAGTTGTTATACATAGTAATGAAGGTTATTGGCAAGACTGGTGATGTAACTGATGAGTAGTATGTCTCCTCCATGCACCATCCTCCATGTAAAGTGCCCCCTATATTCTCATTGCTATACTATGATACTACCTTTCTATCAAATAACATACATGACACACTAAATTACAGTATAAATAACAAAATACTTGAGAGTAACAGTGGCTCGAGGGATATGGTGAGAACCAGTACCGGATTTGGTAGTTGGCAATGATCAAGCCGATAATTTTCGGATAATTCCGATCCTGATGATGGAATTTATTCTCACGCAACGTCAAACCTTCTACGCTGTCACACGTTGACGAACATATGCCGCTTGCTGTCAAGCACAATGAGCTTGTACCTTAGTTTCAATGCAAATTATTTGATACAATAGATTCTGCAATTATACTCTACATAATATTTTGAAGTTGGAACAGAGAAAAGAAGATTTAGGCAATAAATAGATGTACACTATGTGAGCTCGCCGTGTTCAACGACGATGAGAGACTTCGGGACAATGTTGAGGATTGCTTGGGTGACGTTGCATGAGAAATGCTAGACCAAACAACCGAATTTAGCATCCAAAAGTTGCGCGCTGGTCGAAAGTTGCGTGCGCGCTCGGAAAGTTGCGTGCGGGGATTAAATGTGCAGAACAACTGCCATATGATCGGGATTAGCGGAGCGCGAGTATTCGTGACGCTTCGTAAGAAGATTGACATTAGTATAATGATGTCAATGAGGGGGAAGAAAAGATCACGGAGGGAGAACGGAAAGCCGTAGAATGATATTAAGTATGGCGGTCCGTTTGGGTAAGTATTCCCTTAATGTACATGTTGGCGCGCAAAAGTCTATGTTGTGCGCAATTTTTTTTGTAATGTTGCGCAGAATTCAAGTCACCATTTGTAGTGTTGCGAAAATATTTATGTACTTGCGCAGAAATAAATTCAGTGCGCAGAAATGTTAGTTGTGCACAGAAAAGTTGACATGTGTGCGCAAAAATACATTTGATTGCGCATAAACTTTTACTACATGCACGGAAACTTATTGACGGATTTATGAGGTGCCCAGAAATATTATCAAGTGCCGCAAAAAATATTATTCGTGCGCGGAAATTACTGAGACCCTTGTGCGGATTTTTTGGCTTCCTACCTTTTTAAGTATGCCGTGGTGCCGTGATTAGGTAATTGATGTATTGTTGGCAGCCTCGGCACTGTAGGCGGAGTTTAAAATGTAACAATATATTATTGTCTCAATTTATTGGGGCCACCACGATATTGGATGAACATTATATTGGGTGGAAAAAGAATGTAGCATAGTTGGAATTACGATGTGATTAAAAATGAATGTAGGTCATGCTCGCCTCAATGGAAATGGTGACTATGGTGTGGTATCTACGCTCTAGGGACCCAAGGATTCTCCTCATTGTCAAAATTGAAGGACGAGTGAAAGAAATCCTGCATCACCTCGATGGATGAAATGGTGGGGGCCTTGGTGACAGGAATAGGGATCTTAGGTGCTGGGGCTGACGATTCACCATCTATAACAACAAATGTACAGTTAAATTGTGAATTTAAACACTGAAATTGAATTTCGTACCGGACATGCTTGAGATGCTGATTATATCCTGTTCTACCTCATCTTCACTCCTGACATGGCGAGGTCGCAAAGATCGTTGGGTGCAGGGTAAGGGGATGGCGCTGAGTGTAGGGCTGGGGGTGTCATTATCAGTGTCGTCGACATCTGAGTCTTTGTTAACGACAGGGTCCTGGGCCAATGAAATTCGTGGTTTCCACTCAAGGAGTGTTGCTGCAGGAACAGGATAACGAGTTACTAGCATAGGTAGAAAATTAGCATCCATGCTACTCAAAAAATATGATGAAATGAAGCTCACCCAGAAAGAGTGTCCGGTGGGAGACACCAACCTTGGTATTTGCAAGCTTACAAGCGTCAATAATGTCCATACCAGTGGGCAATCGGTCATCAGAATATACAGCGAGGTTCCTACGAGGAGGTTTCATGCAGATTAGCCAGGAAGAAGTAGTAGCGTCATCAGGTTCCGCTTTCCAGAGCCATGTGAATAGCTTAGGGAAAAGGGCCTGAAGCTTGGTGTCGAGAATTGGATAGGAGTCATCTGGGTGAAAATCGAAGCCAGAACTCTTCGTTACACACAGGCCCGATTGCTTCATTCCAGTCAGAGCGACTGAAGAGATGTCGACATCAGATTGCAGAGCATAGGCTGGAAGAAAAGATGTGGCATCGTCAAGTTTTGCTGCCTTATTCTACATAATCGGAATATATCAGAATAAAAATATGAGTGATAAAAAACAAAACACATACCGCCATAACACCAACAATAAGGAAAACAATCGTTCCTACAGAAAAGATCGTATCATCCTAAATAATGGGTAAGATCAGTGTTTAGCATTACATGAACAGACAAATTATACCACTTTGCCTGCTGCAGCTTTCGATGGACCACGAGACGATTTCGAGGAGCCTGACCGAAGACCCTGATTCGTCTCCTTGCGGGCAGCAGAGAGGCTTGAACTGTTGATCAAGGCAGCAAACCCAGCCAATCCCTTTGACGAGGAACCAGACTTGGAGGAACTTGCCACCTTGGCCAAAGCTGCCTGCTTCACACGTGCCGGAGAGGTCAGTCGAAGCCTTTTGGCCACCGGTTTGGTGTTATCGG
>NW_001889918.1:47617-49054 GCF_000143565.1 Laccaria bicolor S238N-H82
TTATAATGAAATGATCACCTACATTTGGAGACTTTCCTCCCCCTATGCCCGAAATTGGATGGGCATTCCATTCCTCACAAAAGCTTTGACAATCGTCATTGATCATGTCAAGGAATAAGTGATGAAGTAGCCAGCGATGTTGCGGGTTCTTCCTCTCTAAAAGATGGCATCTCTCTAGCCGAGTGAAGAATGCACGCCACCGGCGTGCAAATCGCCTCCCAACCTCAACCCAAAGTCGCTCGATTCGGGTATTGAACACCGAGGAGCCCCACATGAAGCTGGCACGGCCAAGTCCACGAAGCAAGATCATAAGAATTGAAACATCCCTGTTTTCCCCTCCCCTATCACCACGCACTCTTGAAGGAACACCGTGCTTCAGGATTGCATCAATAAACATGTCCAGTACTGTTTCGGCTGTGTTCTTTGTACTTGCACGGAGCCCTGTTACCTATCATGAAACATGAGTTTGATCATGTAGCAGCATCATGTTTACGAACTTTTCGGGAGTATCCATCCACTATGCCATGGATGACAATTCCCCATGCAATCAGCTTGTGGTGGCCATCAATATGCCACAAGGAATTGGGCCGAGGGACCTTATAGCATGTTCGTTTTTTTTTCTCTCCAACCTGCTTTCGCATCCCCACCCCTAGGCGATCAACTCGCTTCATAGATTTAATAACACGGTGACGTTGAATGCGTAAGGAATGTGCTGCACGCAGACGACCAATAACATAAGCACGCCCTCCACGAGGGTTTTCTTGAAGGTATTGCTGAACCAATGCATCGAGGTCTTCATCGCTAATATCATCGTAACTGTGGTCTATGCCCATTTCCTGCATCCGCACTCTGAGAGTCTTCCGATCTATGCCCAAAATGCTTGCAAGGACTGAGACAGGGATCCGCCTTCCTTTCTGGAAAGCCTCGTGGAGAACCTTCGGATCAACATGTTTCTTTGGTTGGCCACGTTTTCCGGTGTGTTCCGTATGAATATGCTGAGGAGTAGTGAACTCCGTATCTGATCTGAAATGATTTCATTTGAATTTAAAATGAACCATGATGCTTTAATCTTGATACACACTCATCTTTTGCCGACATCCATTGTTCATCAATAAGCTCCAACAATGCTGTGAACTCGGTAGCAACTTGCTCGATCCATTGCAGGGGTATCGATTCAGCTTCTGCTGACTCTGTCAGCAACAGAACAAGTGGAAATGCATCAAAAATGATCATGTCTCCATACTGTTGGAGTCGATGAACCTCTATGCTTCCTATCTCAATGTAAGATGATCCTGTTTGATAAATTTGGTATAATTTCTGGTAGGCATTCTGGACCGAGATTGACCAGGGTCTTTGAGACTGTGGAAGGGGGGAGAAGGGCATGTCCGTCAATGTATCGATCTGGAATGATGCATCCTTATTGTTATATATGAGGTA